>NW_010262846.1:0-4721 GCF_000690775.1 Eurypyga helias
GGGGGCGCGTGAACCGGCAGAGAGCACTGACATCTAGTGGGTGTTGGGGAAAGTACCCGCTCGTCTTCACCGCATGCCGCAGTTACAAAACCACAGTAAGTTTTTTGGGAAGGAAAAGTGTAATTTTTCTCTCTTTTTTTTTTTTTTTTTTAGGAGATAAAGTGTTTTCCAGGATGGGAAGTGTTAATCATTTCTACAAGGAGCCTTACCTCCTGGGAGCCTCCCAACACTTCTTGGGCTGGGAGCTGTTACGTCCACCAAAGTCCAATCCTACAACACAGGTAATTTTGTCTTCTTCCATTGGAAGTATGTATTTAAGAATTAGGAGTTAGAAGAAAAGAAAAGCTTTGCTCTTCAAGGACATTCATCACTGTACCCATAAGGGCTGATGTGGGATTGACCTTCACCACCGGTTTCTGCAGAAGCAGCTCCCAAAGGGAGGAAAGTTGCCCTATGCCATCAAATTATTTCGCAGCCTTTCCCTCTTCCCACTCCATCACCATCACATCCAGCTCTCAGAACACCAAGACAAATGGAGGGTCTGGAGAAGAATATTTATACTTGTCCAAGCTGTATTGTTTCTGAAACAGCTCTGGTATTAGCAGACAGAAAGATGATCCTCTCCCTTGCCCCAGCTCTACTTTGGCCAGAGTTCCCTCCTACTTTTCAGGTGTGGTCGGCAAGTTCCCTTTTGGTCTCTGAGAGGGAGAAGACAACTCCAAAGGCTATAGCCAACCCCACATTCCTTCCTGCAAAGGGAAGTGGCTCCCCATAGAGGAATGTAGCAAGAGAAATGGACAAGGGAAAACAGAGGTAAAGTACTTTCTGTTACAACCTCTTAATGTTATTTTCTTCCTTACTTCAGTTACGTCTCTCCAAGTTCACGTTACAAAAAACCAGGGATTCTGGTGTTGGGTTCAAGCAGGAGTGGGATAGGAAAACCAATTACCCATCCTGATTGGACACTGAAGGCTGAACTCTCACACTGTAAACCATATTGCTCTAGGTAAAAAAGGGAGTTAATGATGTATATTAGACTGAAGGGACCCCATATTAGCCAGTCATGCCCAGCTGCACTGTTGAATCCATCTTGGTGACCAACACTCTAAAACTCACAGGCTCCTTCTCCCTAGGAGACCGTAAATAGTCAGGCGAACTCAAGGATCCCATTCCAGCTTTGCATCCTCCACCAAACAGTTAGGCACGCTCTGTTTTCCGACACCTCTCCTCCCATGACAAATATAGGCAGCTTGGGTCATGTACTACCAGATGGTTACTGACACAAGACTCCTCCTAAGCAAAGGATCTGCCTCCAGCATTTATATGTGGGAAGATGTGTTTCTAATTCCTGCTTTCAAGGTCTCCTTGAGCACTGCCCTCTGGTAGTTACCGGGTTTGTACTCCTCAGCATCTCCCAGTGATCCGTGTCAGATGATATGACAGAGTCCTGTAGGAAGCCAGCTGATGCCGACAGCAGATCAGCTCTTCACTTAGCATGCGGCAGGACAGCCCAACTGGGTGAGCATGTCACTCACTGCCCGTGGCTTCCCGGCAGTGGGTATACCCTTTCCCTTCGCGACACAGTGCGTCTCAGCTCCTATCAAGTGTGTGATGGCATTACCCTCTGGCACTTGTAGCCCTCCAGGGATTATCACCACGAGCTTCTGTGCTGATGTTTCTGAAGCCTGTAGAGAGGCAAGTTGCTGGGATGTCAGGGAGCTGTACAGAGCGCGTAAGTCACTGCGGTGGAAAACAGGCACTTCTTGTCTTTCCTATTAAACGCGCGGGTGAGGGAGAATGAGTAACAAAGCCTGCTTGTCGTGTTTTACTGAGCAGAGTAAAAGTCAATTATTTGAGAATGAAATATGCAAGCTTCACCTATGTATCTGTCAGGACTTTTTTAATCAACTAGAGTTTAAAAAAGTTCCAGTTCCTGCACCAATTCAGTTTATGAGAGTAGTATGTTTATTTAGTGCTGTTCGAGATTAAGATTCCCCTCTCCCCAAGTTATTCATAAGTGGGAACAAAGTTGGGACAATAACATGTTTTTAGAAGGTATGAGACTTCAGAGGGGGAGGTGGGGAGAGTGATTTTAGTTTTTGGGTTTTTTTCACCCAAGGAAAACCAGAGTTTATTCTAGACTGCTGTGAACACAGAGGGCCAGTTTAACTCTTTGGCATTGTTCCTGTTCTTTGTAACTAAATAGCACTAGCAGATGAAATTTTTCGATACCTTACTGATTGCTTCTAAAGAGCTTCCCCCTCCATGACTGCAGAAGGCAGTATCAGAAGTTTACACTGAATTTTAGGTCCAGCTGTGAAAGGCTCGAACTTTTTAAACAAGAATGAAGAAGAAAAAAGCACACCATCAAAATGAAACTCAGGCCAAACATACGCAGATGTGCAACGTTTCTTTTTGCCGTAATTGTAACATAGTATTTACATTATTTCTGTACAAACTTCAGGTTTTGGAGAGCATTTTCCTGTTCACTTCACATCATATGTTGCCAAAGGTCCGTGGAGCTTTCCTAGATTTTGGATGTGTGCAAACAGTTCTGACTAGCAGAAACTGTTTGAAAAGGGCCAGAAAACTGGTTCACACACTCCTTCTGAATACATATTGAACACATCTTTGCCAAGAACTAACCTAAACGGAGCCAGCCTGTAATAAAGCCCAAGAACTTATTAATTCAGAGAGTGCAGAAGCAGGTGCTATGAGTGCTACTTCTGCAGTTTTGGTTTGTGCTTCTCTTGTGATAGATTTTCTTACTCTCATTTAACTGTTAAAGTTACCTTTCCAATACACAGTGATGAAGTGAGCTGTAATTAGCAAGGGAACTCAGGAACTGAGGATATTAAATTTACACTCTTGAGCCACAAAAAAATGCTTACTTTCTACAGTCATTACAGAAGCCAGCAAAGGGGAGTAGGGACATCTACCTTAATAAGATCCAGTGGCCTACATTTTTGCTTGAGGGAAGTGCTGATGCAGTAACCTGAGCCCCATCCCATTATTTTCCCAGCTCTCTGCCAGGGCAGTCTATTCAATATAATATCTTGCTGGTGCAGGTTGCTCAGCTCACTGCTTGCATTCATGCAGCAATGCACCTCAGAGCAGTGGTGGCACAGCGAGACATGCACAAACCCTTCCCCATTAGGAGAAGTTTCCATTTTTCCTGCCCAGATGAAATTCCACTCGCAGGTGTGGGATGTTTATTTGTGAGAGACGGCTAGAGAGTAGTAATGCGTACTGTATGAAAGGTCGGGCAAAAAGTCTCATATAAGAAGCAGGCAGGATGAGGGAGGATTTAGATACAGGATGAAAGCTGTAAAACTGGCTTTAACATTGCTATTATGCTTCCATGGGAGGGAGAGAATATGCTAACAATTTTATGTTAGAGGTAAACACAATACAAAAGTAAGCCGCTGAGAGACGACCATGTCCCTCCTCTCTACTCAGGCTATATTTCTTTTTTAAGTAATAACTGAACTTCCTTCAAATTGAAGTCCTCAGTTCTTAAAGAAAACCAGTACACAACAGCATCACAGTTCCTGAGTTGTATAACTAATCATATGATTGAAATAGCAAATGCCATCAATAAGGCTGCAGGTGTCTATTATGATCATTGTCTGTTAGGTCATTGTTCTGTACAAACCTATGATCTGGATGTTACCTCTCCCATATAGTGTTTCAGAGCAATTGGGACTGTGTTTGAAATACACACTGAAGATTTGCTCCCCTGAGGGTTTTGCCATCGTTTTGCTTATGCACCACTTCCTCCACAATAATTTTGGAATTTGTCAGCCAACTTCAGCCAGACTTCAGCGAGCAGAAGCTTCTGAGATAGTAGATTCCTAAGCATTTCATGAAAATAGCAGCCATGCAGAGAAAACTGTTCCTGTGAACGCTTCCAGCGTAAGAAAGGCAGCAGCAGAACTGCATTTACTAAACAGAACAAAGACACCACAGGGATGCTCACTGCTCCGCAGGAAACAGGATTTTTTTGGCCCACTTCTAACTAAAATACAAGTACTTGTGGCCCACCCTGTTACAGACCAGGTGTCCTCAATAATGTGAGGGCTGGGAGCATCCTGGGAGGCAGGAGATGTGAGAGGTGCAGAAATCCAGCTTCACAGGAGCCCACCTAAAGCCATACAGGACATTCAAAGGGAGATGGGTGCTGAATGTAGGTGCCAACTCATATGCCAATTACTCAAAATATCTTCAATTCCTAAAAACCACAAGTACCACAACTTACTACTTACAAACCCCTTCCCTCAAATTTCCTTGGACTTTGCTTAATTGCCCCAAAAGAAATGAGCTTTTGGGAAGAGTAGAGAGAAATCTTTTCTGTTTCAGGTCCTTCTGGGAAGAACAAAAAAGCAAACATCCAGCATAAAAGGACCTGAGAACCAAAACCATACTCACATGAGCTTTCACTCCAGCTACAAAAGAGCTTGGCTACTCTCCGTTAAGGCAGCCACAGCTAGAAGACTGGGGAACTTCAAAATCTCACTTTAATCAGAGCACTTACAAGGAGAAGTAAGTAAATTGCATAATTTTTCATGTGCTACACTCTCTCTCTGCTAATCCTCCTTCCTGCAAATACAGAAAGACCTGCTTTTCCCTACTCTCTTCTGCACTTAAATTCCCAGTGAGGTAGAGCTGGAGACTCTCCTCTCCAGCTTAGCAACCCATCAGGTTGGGCATCTCTCTTTCCC
>NW_010262846.1:4738-9785 GCF_000690775.1 Eurypyga helias
AACCTTTGAAGGGTATGAGGTCTGTTAAAATTAATAACATTTGAACTTCATTTCTAGTGCCTTCCAGCTGCACCTAATCTTCCTGCAATATTTAACAATTGAAATTCTTGGTCTGGGCTAAAAACTCTTGCTGCAAAACTTGAGGTTTTCTGTTTGGTATCAAATTTTCAAGACTGTGCTAGATTTTCAAGAAATATAACTTTAGTTCTTCAGTGTACTTACTCGTGCACACACATAAAATCAATGTATGTGATATGAAATGTATGTGGTTAATGTTATTCACAAAGATAATGCTAATGGGAGTATTTAACTGGCTATTGCTACATACCTGGATAAAGCATGGAAGAGGAAAAAGACCTGAACTGGTTACATCCTGCACAGAAGATCTTAATTCCTTTTAGTGTTAGTCTCAGAAGAAAGCAAGGGGCAATAACCCCAAAACCACTATTTCTGTCCATCCCCCAAAACATAACACATCATGAGCCTGAGCAAGAGCTATTATTCCCCACTCCTCCTTTTGCAGGCAATAGGTGCTGCCATAAATCCCTGTGTCTGATTGATGAGGTAAAGACAGCTTTTCAACCTTCATTCCATATTGCTTGACTTTTACAACTTTAAAAATTATGTCAATATTGCCTTTGCAGTATAATATTTTTGTAGTTCTCCTTGGGTCTATTCTAAGTGTGCTTAAAGATAAAAGAGACGATAATTAATTTGTGCAAAAGAAAAGGCAGATCCTTAAATCCTTTCCTGTTGGAAAGCAAACTGAAGTGTGTGCTTAGTAGTGGTGGTAGTTAAGGGGTTTCTCATATTCGTCCTTCTCTCAAGAGGGAGAAGGTGATTTGTAAAAGCCCTTATTATAAAGGAGGATCCACTTACAGTGTTTGAGGACATGAATTCAATCCCAGACTGTGAGTTTTAGCATTCTTTTAGAGATTCACTTACTAGCACTAGTTCTCAGCATCATGCAGCTAGCTTATCCTTTTGCTAGCCATTAAGCCAGACAGGGAGGCTGGCCTCATAACAAATTGCTCAGTGCTCTTTCCTATGGCTTGTTTTAGGATGCCATACAAATGCCAGTTGTTGGGAAGCAGAGCTTTCCAAAACTGTTCTGAACAAGAAAATCAGACGCTGAAGGCAACAGTACCACTAGCTTCAGAAGGAACAGACTATATGAAAGAGCTGCTGCTGGAACCTTACTTGGCACAGATAGCTTCTATCACCCTCTACTGGTGTGGGTCCAGCAGACTCCAGTTTGCGATAAGGTCCCAGGACACGTGCTGTGCCTGTTGCAGCCTGAAGCTTTTAATTTTTGTTTTGTTGGCAGTGAAGCATTTCTTTTAACTGTAATAATCTTTTCTGGTCAATACATTCAAAGTCATGTTCATTATGAAGCAACAAGATTTGCACTGTTGTGCTGGTTTTGGCTGGGATAGAGTTAATTTTCTTCATAGTAGCTAGTATGAGGCTATGTTTTGGATTTGTGCTGAGAAGAATGTTGATAACACTGATGTTTTAGTTGTTGCCAAGCAATTCTTACCCCAAGCCAAGGGACTTTTTCAGTTTCTCATACTCCCCTTGTCCTCCCAGCTTCTTCTCTACAAGAAACTGGAGGGAGACACAGCCAGAAAAGCTGACCCAAACTGCTCAAAGGGATATTTCATGCCGTAAAGCGTATATAAGCTGGAGGGAGTTGCCTGGGGGAGGATCACTGCTCAGGGACTGTCCGGGCATCGGTTGGTGGGTGGTGAGTGGTTGTATCACTTAGGTTTTTTTTTCCCCTGGGTTTTGTCTCTCTCTCTTTTTTTTCATTGTTTTTCTTTTCATTACATATTATTATCATTATTAGTAGTACTATTAGTATGATTAGTACAATTATTTTATTTCAATTATTAAACTGTTCTTACCTCAACCCATGAGTTTTCTTACCTTTTCCTCCAGTTCTGTCCCCCATCCCACTGGGGGAGGGGGAAGATGAGTGAGCAGCTGTGGGGTGCTTAGTTGCAGACTGGGGTTAAACCATGACAACTTATTTTCTCCAGGCGAGATTCTGCCCATCCTTGCAGTGAGTTGCATTTTTATGAGAGAATTCATCATATCCTGCTGTTTCACTTAGTTCTGAAAGTTCTTTATCTTAGTGTACCAGCTCTGCACTGTCTTTGAAGAAAAGCTCTGCAATTGTTAGGTTTGGATGTAGTTGTCCTTTGGGGAGGTCTGTCATTAAAAAGGGGTCATGTCTTCTGCTTCGGTCTCTTGAGTTAAAAGCTGGGCAGATCCTCACAGACTTAATATTTGGGCTGAATTTTCTACAACAGCATTGCCTGCAACCTATTTGTAATCATTTTCAGTCACAAAATTAATTTTACAGCTTTTTACAGCTTATATGAAACAAGCTGTAGAAAGAAAATACTCTAGTTCTGTCTGTGTCTGTTCTGTGGCTGCCCTCCTTGTTCTTCTCCCACCCCCAAAAGCTAAACTGGTCACAGAGTAGCTGCAAGAAAGATACTATGAGTTCCCACCAGGTAGGAATGGAATGTGGGTCAGCTGTTTTAAGGTGGCTCTACTCCCCTCTGCAACATCAGTGGGTATTTCCTGATGGGGAAACCAACCCAGAAGGTCCCAGCTAATTTCACCTTGCTATTTGTATAATGAAGTATTGGTCAGTAGCAAGAAATATGGTAGAAGAAATTTAGTCTGATCCTTGCTAAATTAGGATGATATTTTGAATAAACTGCAAAAGATGGGTTTAGGGCAACCATGGAACATGTGGTGTATGAAATGCAGGTCAGTGTGATCAGTCACAGGGCTTACATTAAGAGTAAAACTCAGCTTTCTTGGACGGCAGTGTGGGTCCCTTGACTATTCTCATGAGTAAGACAAGAAGATTTGAGTCTCAAGACAAATAAATTGCTTAGATCCAAACCACTTCTTAGAAGATTCTTGAAAGGTTTTTTGAACAAGTTGTTAAGAAATGTACAGTGTAAAATCAGAAGACAACAATCATACAGCAGGAAAAATACGCTGGGTTTGATCTTTTCTACCACACCAGCCTTAACTAAGAGAGATTAGCATTTACTTCTTACTTTTTTTGCAGGATGGTATAACCCTATTTTTCATATTCATACAAGTGCCAAATCAAAACACGTTTCTGACAGGGCCCTTGCAAATGTATCCTGCTGATTCTGAAGTCTGTCGTTTACATTCCTCTCTTGTCAGTTTGAGCCCTGGCAATGGTGATACTTTCAGCTCTGTTGGTTTTCAAGACATTTAAAATTCAGTATGCTATATGAGGAAAAGACCCTGAGAGAGAGGCAAAACGAGATGTGTGGGTGACGAGAAACAAGTACAAAAAGGGACCGTGGGAGAGGGAGAACACCTTTGCAAGCCAAATATGTTCTGCACATCTTGAGCTCTTGCCCTCCATCCATTGCATTGCTGCACATCTCCCTTCCCCACCTCTCTGCTTCAGAAACTTCATCCTTTTCCCTTGTGGCAAGGGCTCTGTATCTGCTATCACATTCCATTTTCCACTCGCATACGGCAGCTTTCATTATTCCTTATCCCAGCACTGTTTGCTTCACATTGAAGTTCTACAGTCCTCATCTACAAGGAACTTTATTTTCTTTTCATTACTTCTCCATACGAGGAGTTGTGTGTCTCTATTTGTTCATCCACAACTCCTTCAGTTGAATCTCCAGATAATTAAAAAGAAAAAAAAAAAGAAAAAAAAAGAAAAGAAATGTTTGAATTTAAGGAAAACAAGAATAAAATTTGCTCTGTGTACTGGAGTTTTTATGGAGTATTTGCTGCTTAAATATACAGTGAGAAGTACACTGTGAATATTTCTGCTGAATCCTGTGGTACAGTCTATTATGGAAAGGATGTAGCTCCTACAGTACTTAACTGTTTTGGAAAAAGTTATCCCCTGTCTTCTGGGATACTTCCTCACAGAAAGGACTTTTTGTGGGGTTTTTTATTTTTCTTATTTTTTTTTCCCTCTGCATGAAGCAGAGAAGCCAAGTAAACTACTGAACCCTCCACAGTGGGGCTGTGAGTCAGCTCCAGGGAGAATCTAATCATCAACCTGTCATCTTGCCTGAGCTTTAAGAGGATGAGGGAGGTTTCAATTACTTTATCTCTTCTCAGGAAAAGTGCCTATCACCTGCTTTCTGATACCAAGTACGTCATGGGGAGATGGGAGACTAAGTTCTTGGTTTTAATTAAACCACATTCCTTTTTGAAGTTGGGCTCAGCAATTGGGAACGCCTCTTCCCTGTGCATAAGAATGGGGCACTTAAGAGTCCCAGACTACTTGCATGTATAAACTTTTCAAAAATGTCCAAGAGATGTGGAAGCTCGATCCCCTGCAATGTAAAAAGATAAAGGTTCCTAATCTCTTTTGGTGCTTTGGAAAATGTTAACTGCTGTCCCTACTGATCATTGCAAGAGGAAGAAGAAGAAAGATGGACTGTGAGCTACGGCTGGGCCATTTCAAGGTTTTACAGCTGAAAGACAAGATCGTTGAAGCCAGTTGTTAAACTGGACCAGGAGTCCAGAGGGAGTGCAGAGCACTGGTGTGAAGTGCTTTCTTTGGCATGTCTGACTCAGGAGACAAGTCTCATGAACCAGTTACGGGTTCTGAGAGCCTTTTTGTGGTTAACTCCAGCTTGAGAACGTATTGCTTGCAATGGCCTAACTTGAAGGTGATGAAAGCATAGTTTGCTCAGCCAAGTTCCACATCCAAACGTGAGGGGCACAATTTCCTGGCTAGTTTCAGATGAAATTAGGTGTTTCTGTTGTTATTTTGGTTTCCTGAAACAGAAAGAGCAATGGGAACCTTAGGTCCACATCCATCTTAGCTGCAGGAGGGCCAGTCCTTCCAACAGGCATGAAACCACAGCTCCTACAGACCTGTTGGTTTCTCCCTTTTTGCTACACCAAATGGCTTTCTCCCAGTTATTCTCCAGAAGAAAGTTCCTTGTATCTGTTTTTCAGATTTCTACAGACTGCAGACAGCTAGGAAAAGTGCTGCCAGGGCATGGGAAAG
>NW_010262846.1:9816-24035 GCF_000690775.1 Eurypyga helias
AAGGCTGCTGGGATAGCGGTGGCCCATAAACTCATGGGATCTTGTTCTCCTGACTCATGGTTTGACACAGCCAAAAAATAGCAGGAGAGTGATGAGACTCTGAAGAATTTCACAGCTAAATGTCTGAGAGAAAATTAAGAGAAACTAAAGAGGAATTAAAGGAAGTACTTTGCCCGAGTCTGTTTATTGTGAGACCTCTGACACGGCTTGTAAGGTCAGTCCTTGGTGTCAGATTGCCCAATTCTGGAAAAGGCCCCCGTTTCTCTGGGCTGAGTCATTCCTACCAGCTGGCTTTCTGCTAGTGCCGGAGTAGATCCCTTCCTTGCTTCTGAGGTCCTGCCAGCTCCTATAGTTTTCATGTCATGGAGCCTTGATAATGCATGTTTTCAAATTGTTGATTACAGGTTCTTGTTGGCAGCTTCTCTGAAATGAGCCTTGCATTGTTTTGACAGTTACGGAAAGAGTCATCACTCAGTTGAACGTCATTGCAAGGCAGTACTGATGGATTTGAAAGCTGGCCTATTTCTGGCATTTGAGAGTACTTTGTAAGGCCTTTCACTCAGACCATACTAAATATGCAGTATCCTATCAGCAACACAAGGGTATCTTACAGCTGAGCTCTCGTCCTGGAGATTCAAATGGTACCCCTCTCTGGGCTCAGAAGACCTGCCACATTGAAAAGACAGGTAATGCAGAGTAAATGTAAATGAGTTGGAGATTAGTAAGTGTCTGCATTGTGTGTGTATTCAAAGAGAACGCAATTTGAAAGTCTTAGTCCTAGTATTATTAACTTGGTTATTTTTGATTCTGAGCTCTTGCTGGAAAGACATGTATTGAATGGGTCATGAGAGTGGTTTTGTTTCCTTTTTTTTTTTTTTAGTCTGTGAAATTTGCAAATGCTGTATGTACCCTTATTTACTTTGCAATTATCCTGCAAGAGCAGTGCTTGCTCTCTTGGCCACATTTTTCAATTACTGTAATTCTTTTTTGGTAGGCTTCCCAGATAGCGAAAGATGCAGCCGCACAGTCTCAAAATGCAATGGGCAGCCACTGTCACAGCGCAAAACCTTGTTTGCCTCCTATTTTCTCAGTTTGCTGCACATCATGGAGCCTGTCCTGAAGTCTTATTGCTAGGGTGTGGCCAAGAAGATCTGGGCTTAAATTCGTGCCCTCAGAAGGGATCTCAGCTCTGTCTGGAGAAGTTTCCTCGTCAGGAAAGGGGAAATGTGGGAATCTATTCCAAGCACTCATCCCAATCTTCTGTGTGACCAAATACCCCTGCACCCACATTTCTCCTTTTGTACGACATGGGTCATACTATCTACGCTTCCCTGCAAACCTCTCTGAGGTCCAGGGTTGGCTGTGGACAAGTACATATTATTGCATTTGCCAGGGTAAACACAGAAAACCTCCCCTACAGCAAATATCCCTGACTTCTCCTTGGGCTAGGGGAGCAGGTACATACCCCTGTGTCCACACAGTCCTTGTGCCCAGCCTGACTCACACAGCCTTTCCTTTTCATCGCGGGGCGAGGAGATGTCCAGACACATTAGCTAGCATCCATTTAGTATGCCACTTTCCACACAGCAGCTACCAAAACCTATTTCTGCTCACCTGACAATATCATTTTTAAAATGATTAAGATTGAAGATTTTATATTCCCAAATAAACAATGGTAAAAGCTTTTACTGACCTATTGCCACTTGCCTGAGGACCTGGAAACGAGCTACAAATTGCATGTCACTCAGCAAGCCATTATGGATTCTGTATGCCCTCTCCTGTGGGTGAGAGCTCTCCCATGCTGCTGACAGCGACGGAGGGATTTGCAACCGGCTCCCCAGGATGTGGGGCCAGGGATCCTTGCTAGGAGGCGGAACTGAGTCCTGGCTAGAAGGAAAAACTGAGTCCTGGCCATCTGCAGACTTTGCCGAACTCTTTGTTCCTGGAGTTCCTGTTCGGTGGTAATTTTTCTTATCTGTTCAGAGAGGGAAAGAAAGAAAGGCCCTAGTGTAGTGGCCTCTCCTTTAGAACCCAGAAAGTGCCTGATGCCCCCAGTTCTCATCAATTTGAAGAAGCACTCAACAACTTATGAGTGCCTGCTAGGACTCGAACTTTGCTTAAATTTTCGTCTCTTCGCCCTCAAGTGCATATTCATTTTGTTTAGCCAGTTAAAAAATGGTGCCTTCTATGGCATCTACGGTGCATCTATGCTGATTGCATCTATAGGTGCCATCTGTGGTGCCATCTATTCTGATCTCTGTATGAGTCTCTCTGGGTCTACATCCCAAAGGCAGCTGG
Organism: Eurypyga helias; assembly: GCF_000690775.1. Taxonomy (NCBI): domain Eukaryota; kingdom Metazoa; phylum Chordata; class Aves; order Eurypygiformes; family Eurypygidae; genus Eurypyga; species Eurypyga helias. The sequence goes on from NW_010262846.1 coordinate 12,115, forward strand.
AGGTGAGGAGAATTTGGGTTTACTCTCTCACAGCTGTGCCTCTTTCTGTCATTCCTCTCTGAAAATAAGCTCTATGATAATGAAAATCTACTCAAGCAACATCTTCCTTGAGTTTTTTGCTTTTAGTATATTTCTAGTGTATTTTTTTCCTAAAAAATGATTTTCAGCATCTGGTACTCCCAGGACCAAAGTGGATTGCTCTGCAGCAGAAATAGCGCAGTATAATAACAGAGATTTGAAGTTCAGATTGCTTTCATGGTGTTCCCAGAAGCAAGCCTTGCAAATGTAATTATCATCAGATAATTTTTCATTTTATCGATTTAAGTTTTTCCCCATATCACTGATTGTCAGTAAGGACTTCTTTTTCCCTGGACCTTTGGGTGTAAGGCAAAATGACTTGCAGCCTAGTAAAACAGTAATAATTGAATGGTGATATACACAGATGTGGCTGGTGAGGTTTCACGGTTATTTTCTCAGTGAAAGTTACACAATTCCAGAAGTCTGAATTTGTCATTTACTTTTTGTTTCAGGAGTTGCGCTATTCAGCGTAAGAATATGCAGTTTTTACAAACAGAATCTAATAGAAATTACATACATCTTTTTTTAAAACAACATTTGGTACTAAACCCAGACCTCCAGTATTTTAAAGATATATGTAAAGCCTTGGTGCCAGCTACTCAAAAATCATTTAGAGACCAGCAACACAGGATCAGATTCTGCTGCTGTTCCTCAGCATGAGTCATTTCTTTGCTTTGACTCGAGTCTTTTGAGGCTAATTTGCAGTCAGATAAAACTCAATGTGAGAAAGAGCAGCAGAGCTGGACCCTGAGTCACCTGGCACTTAGCAAAAATTGAAAAACACCAGAGGCACCTGAAATTTTCACTGAAGACTGGTGGTCACCAGCAAATAATAATTATTATAATGCTAACAGAGAGTCTTGGCTTCACTGGCCTTTCACTACTTTGAGTAAACAGTGACTTGCCAGATTATTATTATCTTGGCACTTGATGTAAAAAAAGTGTAGTTTTCCAAGTTTCTTAAAGCTGAGTATACATTTATCGAATGAAAGCATTTATTAAACATATGGGGACAGATTCTCAACAGGCATTAAATAACTTACCTCTATTTGCCAAGAACTCTTGCTTATGTTTTATTATGTTGAGAATTGCAGGTTGCACAGGTGGAAAATGGAAATAGGTGGAAGTCCAGCTTCACTATGAAAAGTCAAACCATTTTATATCTCCTGATACCATGTAGACCTGAACTCCATGGTTTGGGATTGCCCTCATAGTTGCATCTATATTACAAGGTCATGAGCAGCAGAGAGACATTAAATAAGGAATAACTATCCTGATACAGGAAGAAAGGGGCATACAACGAAACTAGGATATAGCAGGTCAAAACATTGAGAAAAAGCAAGAGTGCTTTACTCTCTGCTGCAGGACAACTGATATTTAACACTTGCACAGGTTCAAAAAGTAGTTAGACAAAATAATGAAAGAAAAAGTCATTAAGGGGAAACACTAAGATAACATTTCAAGGTCAAGAAGTCAGTGATCCTCAGCCTGCAGGGACAGTATTCTGGAAAAGCAATGCTATATGCTTTTCCTATTTTCATTCTTTTCTAAACCTCGGCTACTGGCACTGTTGGGAGAGGCTACAGGAGCGGATGGATCTTTGATCTATTGCAATACAGTTTTTTACATTCCTACGTAAAACACTTTTTTTTTTTTTAGCCAAAAATGAAAAGAAACTTGCAGAAAGAGGCTGCTGTATACGGAAATACACACTTAAGATGTAAGCTGGGTCTAAACCATAGCCTAATCTCCCAAATCAGACATCTTCAGACAGGATTTGGTGTGATCCCATCACCAGACTTATTGATTGCACACAGAATTACTAGGTGTAGAGGTATCCTGACTTCAGAATTAAAATTAGATGGGGTGTTTGCAGTATCTGGTAAAATTTTGTCCATTCACACATAATTTCTTTTGGTCTTCAGGACAATGGGGCAAAGCCTGAAGCCCTCCTCAGCTTTCCTTACCCTGGCTCAACTTCCACTGCAACAAGTAGGACTTTTGCTCACATAAAATCATTTGGTCTTTTTCCAGCAATGATTAATATCAGTAGAAAGATCATCCTCCTGGCTGAATATAGGGTGCTATTAAGGGTCCAAAATAAGACGTTGCAATAAAAGAGTCCTAACTGTGTGACAGGGGTGCAGAGGCATGAGTTAGCATGCACTGCTGGTTGCTGGCATACCTTCCTCAGCTCAGGTAGATATCATCAAATGAAAAGGGCTGAAGATTGATGTGGCTTAACATTACCTTGTATTAAAATCATCTGCTAGCCCAAATTATGCCTTTTATTTACTCCTCTCTGAGTTTATCATCTGCTGAGATCAGCTGCCGTTCACCCTACTGATCATGTCTTCTGAAAGCTTATTGTTGTCAATAATGACGGGAGAATAATGTGACACCACTCAGAACTAAAACCTTGGCCCAGGACTCATTCAATTGAATGGTAACTTCGGTGGCTTCTGTGTTCAGCACTGACAGTTTTCTACTTTTGTTTATTTGTCCCATTTGTGTAGTGAAAAAAACCCAGGTAGGTAAGTCAGAAAACATCTAGGGACAGATTCAGATATTAGTCATAGCAAGGTCATGCAGATGTCACCAAGAGGGTCTGTAGGCTTTTATTACCTCCTTTGTCTTTTGCAATAACTACTTTTTAAAATGATTCACCAGCCATAGAGCCCACCGCACTGCACTGCTTTTTCTATCAGCATTCAGATGAACTCTGCTACTGGGCAATCCCAGAGGATGATTATTCCACAGCATATTTTAAGCCCCAGGAAAAGGAAGGTAATTTTGTGTGTGTGGAAACAGGCTTATATCCATATGCTTAACAAGGCTTTAAAGCAGTTGTGGAGAGCCAGGGAGTTCTCATGGAGAATCTGATACGTAACATAAAGAAAACTTGACCCTTTTACCGTACCTTGTATCCTGGCACTGAGCAGCTGTTGTGATCTTCACAGGATGCATGATATCCCAGCAATACGTGGTAGAATGGAGGACAAATAAAACAGAAAGGGTAGGGATTAGATAGTTTAGGTCCAGAAAGCATTAAAGGGCCCCTGGTAACTCCTGGGAACTATTTATTGATTCCTTCTATGCACTGCACATTCCCATTAAGTGATTTCATTTCCTTATTTCTCCTAATCACATCACTTGGTTTAGAAGTCTTTTGCTCTCTGAAACCTGGGGGTACACAGATAAGTTCAATTTCTCATGTGGCTATACTTTTTATTACATGTGAAAAGTTGATACAGTAAAAGTAACTCCTTGGAGCCAGCAGGTCTGGAGCTTTCATCATTACGAATTGCAGCATCAAGGAAGCACCAGTGGGTTAATTGCTCTGTTAGCCTCAGTCAGGCTAACATGTTGCTTTTTCCAGCTCTGTAATGGGCATTGATAAAGTCCTTGGAAGATGTGGCTGCCTCTGAAAAGTATATTGCCACCTTGGAAATAGTAGTAAGAGACCGCTAACAGTAATAAGGCAGTGACGCTGTAAGGGTCAAATCCTGGAGTCATTAGTGTGGAGATTCAACTTGCCATTGTAATAGCTGATACTGCAAATAACCTTTACCACAGAGACACATGTTCCACGCTGGGGCACACTGCTTGGAAACAACAGCTTCCTTTTGCGGGGCGGGGAGAGACTGGAGCAAGAGAGAAGAGTTGCTGCTTTGGTCTTTTACTGTAAAAATTAGGGAGGAGTCGAAGATCTTCAAATCTTGTAGTTTGGCAAAATGGAAAAAAAGCATTCCTTACTCTGACTCTCACACATCATCCCAGGGCTATCCAGTGCTTTCACTGTCCTTGCCTTAAGGAGCTGCCAATGCCCCAGGCTTCTCACTAGCCAGCCCCACAGCACCTAGAGGTTTCTTTTCCTTCCCTGGGAGTGGGCAGAGAGTCACTTCCGCTGCCTCCCAGAGCACAGCCAGCTGTGAGGGAGAGCGGGAAGGGCACCCACTGCTCCCAGGACAAGAGTGTCCCAGCCACCGCACGCTCCCTTTGCAGCCCTTACAGCCTGCTTGAGGCAGGGCTCACCGTGGGCTGCAGCTCACCCAGACTGGCTGCTGTCACCGCTCGCCTCTGAGCCAGGGAAAAAGTCTGCAGCTACAGGGGAACATGAAAGAAATGAAAACAGAACATCGGGTCTATTTCCATTGGCTCTGGCTGCTGGGCAGGGTGTATCAGCTGCCACTAGTTCCCGAAAGGTCCCTCCTTTGCAGGTATTTGCAGAGGCATCTGCAGCAGTCAACCGGATGGCACCTAAATGGATGAAAAATAAACCCATGAAATGGTATTTCCCATTCTTTGGAACACAGTAAAAGTGTCTCCTGTTCCTTTCAGAGCCTAAACTAGATACATTCATCAGCACAGGAAAAAACGCTGGCACGTGGTTTAGGGAGACACATATTCCAAGGAAGCAAACCTGCGTCACCCAGTACTTTCCAAATTAGATACCCCCGTCATAGTACATATTTTTATAAACCAGGCTACCAGTGGTGTGAATCATTTTCTCCTGTAAGATGCTGAGCCCTTTGGAAGACCTTTGCTTCCACAAGGTTTTGTGCTCTTTGTAGCACGCAGGATTTGCCCTTGTTTAAAAAAGATATTGGTTTTCCAGTGCAACTCTTACTCATAATCGTAGAGGTGACTTCCTGCGGTTAACACATCTGCTCTAAGTGTGGAGCTGTATGTCATTTAAGGTTAGTAATACAGCAGTTCACCACAGACAGGCGTGGAGTGTCCAGCCCCGTTGTGCTGCGAAGGGAAGAGGAGGACGCTCTGTCCGAGAACTTTCATGCTGTCATTCTTATGGGTGGGTGAGAGACAGGTCCTTCGCTTTCAAATCTCACGATCAGCTGATGAGGGGTGAAGAGCCACCTCATTGTGGAGAGCCAGCGTTAGCCTTCAGACACCGCTTAATCCTGTTTAAGGGGGTTTAAAAATCACACGGGTCTGCTAAGCCCCCTCACAAGGGGAGAAGTTTTACCGAACAAGACCAGCTAATACAAGAGCTCCCACCGTCGGCTCACCCCCAGAAAAACAGCCAACAGTGTGCGCAGAAACCAATCCTTAACTCGAGATGCAATGCAATCTGGATACAAACTGAGAATGACCTGTGTTTGGTTTTAAATGAACAGTTTCTCTTATTTATTATGCTACTTTATGATTCCTTATAGACAGAAAGGATTAATTTCCCACTCGTGTTCAGGGAATATGCCCGCTAGCAGCCATTAGATGTAATTCATCACCTGTTTAAATCCCACATGCATTGATAGGAAAATTAAATTCAATTTCCTTTCAAGTTTAAATATCTCTAAAGATATTTCCCAATCCAGGAAAGCGCTTAAACAAGTGCTTCACCTTAGGCATGTGAGTGGCTCTTGTGATGTCAAGTGCTTTCCTGGGCAGGGCTGTGATCCATAGCAGATGTACACCTGCACCGTAGAACGAACACCCAGCAAATACAGAAAAGTTAAGGCACCAGGGTACTAGAAACACACTTGATTATTGTTGAGGTCCTGCGATTTTGCTTCTGTCTGCGAGATTTTCAGTTGAAAAAAAAAACCCAACAAAACCAGGGAAATTAGCTACAGAAAGGTAATGTTTCAAAAGCACATAGTTCTCTCAGTCTCTTGGGGAAAATTTTACACAATCCTGGTTTCAAAATAATGTTAAGGTTGCAAAATTGAGCAATCATAAAAGTCAGGAAATTTAAAAAGTTAGTACGTGTCTTTCAATGTTAGCTCAGCAATAGCAAATATATGTAGTGGGAGAAGTTTATACTTGCCATTTCTGTGTTAAATATAAACTTTAAAGTATTCTTGTTGACCATTAATAATCAACATAAACTATATTGGGTATTTAATGTCTGTAAGAGGCATCTTAATCATAAGAATTTCCTGGCTTTGGAATTCAGAGGGCTTGGTTCTGAAATATAAAATATCACTGTTGTGTTGCTGAGTTATTTTGGTTCTTTTCGCACTTATTGGTGAAAGTCATCACTGGGAAAGAAAGGGAATTTCACATGCATTATAACACAGTTCTCACATCAGAATACTTTTGTGATGTTTATGAAAGGCTATGATTTATGTAGTTAGGGAACTGACTTAATTTTTGGTTTTGCTTTTTTTTTTGAGAAGTAAGAACTTCTGCGGTAAAGAGACCACAGTGCTTCCCCCTTGCTGGCAAGAGAACCACACTCCCCATAACAAATGTGCTCTACCTGAATTAATAATATGGAGCTGTTCCGCAAAATGTTTAAAATACAGAATGATCTTTCCAGGCCAGATGTATGACTTTCTCAAATCTACGTGTCGTGGTTTAACTTACCATGAAAACCTAAATACAGTGTGATGGTAGTGTTTAGATAAGGCAGATGTAGAGCGCAGTGCAGGCTTGGTACTGCAGAAATGCTGATCCTTATAAATGAGCTGTATTGCGCTCTGGGATTTTCCTGGCTGAGTCTTTCAAAACCCAGGCTAGATTAAATCATCACAGCTGGGGAGAAAATATCAAGAGTTAAATAACTACTTTATGAGAGTTGTAAGAGTGTGAAAGTTTTAAGAAGTTACATAATTACAGCGCGCTCTGAGAGCTGCATTAAAGATGAGTAAGTTTGTGGCTGACACCCTTATTTATTTTGATGAATGAAAGCATCAAAGATGTGGGGAGAATTTCACACGTGACCAAAGACACAGCTATCAAAGCAATTACAGGTGAAAGTCTGGCAGTGAGGAGTCCCACACATGCTCAGCTCAAAGGAAAGATGACACTTTGAACTCAGTGCTTCCACCAATTTTTACGTTACATTTAGTGCCACAGCTGCGGTGCAGTAAGTCACGAGCATCTTGAGCTCTGTTACCCAGCTGTCAGCTTGGCTGTTAATGGAACTAAGCCAGCCTGGTAATAAAATATGTCTCCCATTAAGGTATGCAAGTGTGAAGACCTAAGGCTTCACGTAAAATCTCCATGAGTGTGTCACAAGTCCATAGGCGAACACCTAAGATCCTTGTATTGGGTTTGATTATGATGTCCCATCCCCTTAAGGGATGGACCCTAGGGGAGCTGCTCTCCACCTACACCAACAAGAGCTAGTTCAAACCTGTTTTCAGGTATGTCTTAGATTAGATATCAGTCTTTAGATTAGATATCAGGAAGAAATTCTTCCCGGAGAGGGTGGTGAGGCACTGGAACAGGTTGCCCAGAGAAGCTGTGGATGCCCCATCCCTGGAAGTGTTCAAGGCCAGGCTGGATGAGGCTTTGAGCAACCTGGTCTAGTGGAAGGTGTCCCTGCCTATGGCAGGGGGGTTGGAACTGGATGGTCTGTAAGGTCCCTTCAAACCCAAACCATTCTGTGATTCTATGATTCTATGTCTTCAGGGCATCCCAACGTTGTGTAAGCAAGGATGGCTGTTGATCTGGGGCTGCTGAATGCCTGTCCAGAGGTGCACTCCCAGCAACATTGCCAGACCCAACACTGGGGTCTGCCAAATCTGGGCAAGGGGCACCATTTGCATGTGAATGCCTGGGCAGCACGGATGCTGGCCATCTATTCAGGCTAGTTGCAGTTTGTGCAACATACACATATAGTACATACAGGATGCACCGCTCAGAGATTGCCCTTATTTCTGTCTGGGAACCTTCCGGGCAGAAACATTGGAATGAAAAAAGGCAAACAGATGAAATAAAAAATGTATGTGGACTGTGAATGCCATGTAGCTGTGGGTAATTGGGATGAAAGCTTACTGGACCAAGAAGGGAGCAGAGGGAGAGGCAAAGGGCACCCTGAGTCTATGTGGATGAAAATCATGGGGAGACGTCCCACTGACTCCGGGCAGCTTAGCTCAGATCCAGCAAATGGCCTTCCCCCTCCTCTCTCCACTTTGTTGCTGCCGAGTGAAGCATGGCAGCCCAGATCTTATTTCAGGTTTTGCAATGCTGCATATTTTCTCCCTTAGATCTTTCAAAGAGAGAGCACCAACCTCTCTGTGCGGGATCGCTAATGCCCCTGGGACTGAGCCTGGAGGCGGGGGTTCAGGAGGGGATGGCTGGCTGTCCTGCCAGCCATCACCTCTGGAAAGCCACCAGCAGTCCCAGGGATGAGAGAATACCTGAACATGCAGACACCTAGCAGGTTACTCTGTCGGCAACCCAATAAATCTGATTTCAGTCCTTCACAAAGTAATGTTTCAACTACTTAGAGGGAGTTTCTGAAACCATCTGAATTATAGGATAGTGCTGACCAGGAGCAATAAACAGGAAGATTTTGCAGTGAAAGGGTTGGTGTCATTCTGAATAGCATGATTCCTTTCTGAGATCAGTCTGTGTAATGGCTAGAGGGGCAAAGACAAGCATAAAGTGCAATATGTCACAGAGCCTTGCAACAAAGATGAAATTAAATTGGGCTGAAAACTATTTTAAGCACTGTTAGGTAATGTCAATAGCATGAGAGCAGGGGGCAGAAGGAGAAGAGAGAGCGAGCCCAGGTGAGACACGGATAATAAAAAAGATATGATAACTCTCATTAGGTATTTGCAGGGCATACACACTAACGAGGTAATTTGTTTAGGCTGATTCAATGTGGCGCTGAGATTTAGTTTGCCTCTCAGGGTGTTCTTCTGAACTGTGAAGTGTACCAGACTGTAGAGCCGTCCACCACAGGAAATATTGGAAACTCCAAGGCTTGAGTAATTTAAAAACTGACTGGGCAAAATCACTCAAGAATAATCTGGAGGGAAACACTTCTCTAAGTGGCAGGCTGTGCAAGCACAACGGTCTCCGGTCATAAATTATAATAAGTCGGATACAATAGGCAGCCAGCAAGCTGCACACATGCAAATGGGGGGACAGAACTCAAAACCTCTGCCTCCCGAGCTCCCAGAAGCCAAATACTGTGTCGGTGTAAATTGGTGTAGCTCCATTCCCTTCACTGAGTGACGGTGCATGGATTTATGCTAGCTGAGAGCCCGGCCCAAGGGCTTTTGACCTTCAGGCTAAAATAGCTCCATCATCTCATGGCATTCCCGGGTAATAAATACTCTGATTTAGCTATTAGGCTTTCGTAATCTGACTGGGCAGCGATTAATTTACCAGCTCACACTTGCAGACAGGAATCCTCCAGGGCACAGAGCCCCCCGTAAGTTCTGCGTCATTCCGGCTGCAACCCTTTCTGCAGATGTGGTGGCTTTTAATCTGACGGCCCAAAAAAAGGCCAGCCTACGCACAGACTTCCCTTGGTTCCAGCAGATCATGTTCCAAAAATGGATATGGTTGTTTCCAACACAAGGTTATGGGGAGACTTTCTGGTGTTGATTTGGCTACTTATATTCTGGAAGAAAAGGATCCACAAAGACACCGGTACACGGAGGACTAGAGTTTTGGTTGCCACGTCTCCTTACTTTGCACAGATTTGTTTGCATACTGATACCATACATAAATACTGATATAAACTCTTATCTTGCCTTTTCCCTGTATACTAACTTACAGTAAAATGCTATACTAAGTTTAGAGCAATGGCTTTGCAGTGCCACTGTAAAACATCAGTGTTCCAAACACTGATGAATTTATCCTCTGTTGAAATTATTTCCATTTTGTGAGTGGAGAAGAAAAGCCAAAATGATCAGAAATGTCACCCAGTGTTTAGTGTTTGGTGAGTGGAACCACATACCTGAGTTTCATAGCACATTACCTTGTCCCATCTCCCACTGAATTTCTTAATTGTTATGCTTGTCACGTTTGATACCCTCTAAAAATGAAATCTGGCACCTGTGATTGGCTCGGCACTGCCCAGGAGCTTTGGGAATAACATGGATAAAACACCTCTGACAGCAGCCTAAATACAACCCATTCCTCCAGTCTGAACGAGGGATGGCCTCTGAAGGAAAAAGGGCTGGTTTATCATGTACATATACAGTACTTCATAATGATTGTGTGTTTGCAGACAGATCCAAATTAAGATTACCCAGAGAGGTACAAATAACTCCCGCAGTTTATTCCAAAGCCACAGTCAACATGTAAGAAAAGCGCCCACTATTTCTAGCATGTTAACCTGACTCATCTAGCAGTGTCCCACAGGCAAACAAACACCTCCTAGATTCAGTAAACCAATTTCAGTGAAAGGATTGACTTTCTGAAAAGAAATGGAGGTTTATAGTGTATGTTTGTTACAATGCTCTTTTAAAACATTAATATTATAAACACAGGGCAGAATTAAGTAGCCACACTGCATGTAGAGCACATTTTATGAATGTACCATTCATCATCTCCTCCTCTATGTTATACTATTTGGAGGAGCCCCTACCACATCGTAGATGTTTATTATGGTTCAAAACTAATAACCTTGACTATATTCAGCAAAAAATGAGATCATGTGAGTTGCAAGTGGTCCAAGCACAAGAGCTTTTGTACACATGCTGGCCAAATGGTTATATGCATATATCCTTCTGTCTGAACACATCAATCATTTTAATATAATCACTGTTTAGCACTCAGATAATTTATTTCTTTCTTTTTTCTTTCATAGCACAGATTTTATTGAGACCCAGTTATAGATGTGACAAATGATTTTAAGTTTCCCAGTTCTTAGAGTTTAAATCTAACTGCCATGGAGTTGAATTGAGCACTTGGATGTCTCTCAGTCTAAGCATCCAAAACCCAAGCTGATTGAAATCACAGGACTCTTTTGAAAGGTCTGGTCCAGATGAACAATTTTGTTAATGTCTACATGTACAAGTTTGGAAATATATACATATGCATATATACTATTTCTGGGGAGTGTCCCTTCATCCCTTAACCCTGTTGCTCTTCACACCATGCAACCTGCTTTGTGTTGCAGTCCTTATTCCTGAAGTCTGGGATCAAGCACCACCTGGAGCACCTCAGTGAGGAGACCAGTTCCTCTCAGGTGCTCCTATTGACCCCCAAAAGTGGGTGGCAGCCCTTAAGGGCAATTCATCCCAGTGACAATCCCTCTGAAGGTACCTACCTCAGTCACTGGCTATCTGGAGGATTGAGGTGACGAGACTCCAAAATCTGGAGAGTAAAATTATGTGCAATCAAAACATGGGCCTGACCCTTTTTTCTCTGTGGGCTTTCTAGTTTTTCCAGGTCTGTTGACATTTACTCATGTGGACATTTCAGGGTGAAGATGAAACTTTTGGTTTTCACCTCTAACCCCACCAAGATAACACCCTCCATAAAGTTAAATACTTCCGTGATAGAAGAAAATGTGGAGTCCACTGCAGGGTGTTTCAAAGGGAGATATTTTAATGTGGAGATGATGTATGACTGGTGTCAGGCAGGAGCAAGCCATGAGTACTGTCAGTGGCTGACAGCACCCACAGCCAAGTACTGTCACCTGAAACAGCGGCAGAAGGAGATTGCCCTGTCACTCGTGAGAAGGATCTCGTCCATGCAGAGGGAAACAACCAGGCAGCACAAGGCCAGTTACGACCCAGTATCGCTGCACGGGTAAAGTTCTGGAGGTTTTGTGGATCTGAGGAGGGGTTAAGGCTCCTCACGCACATCTGGTGGAGCAGCAGCTGCGCTGCAGTGATCAATGTCAGCGTCTGCCGCCTGGACTCGTTTCACAGAGAGGGGGTGGGAGTAGGTGTAGGATCAGGGTTGGTTACAATATGCCTTTCAAGCTTTTATTGATTTACTAATCTCTTCTTAAAAAAAAAAAAAATGAAGAGGGGGAGAAGAAGAAGAATTATTTTGCTGTGAGCCTGGCAGGCCCTATTTCCCTTCAGATCTACCCACCCACGACCACATACCAGGCGGCATCTCTTCTTACCGAGTGCAAAGTGCCAGCCACATTTTTCCCCCTACAAACATTTCAGCAG
>NW_010262846.1:24051-33314 GCF_000690775.1 Eurypyga helias
GGGGAGGGGAAGCAGCCAAACCCACAGCATCGGAGCGGGTACCTTACCTGCCTCCCCGGCAAACCTACTACCTGAGCCTGCCTGAAAGCTCTGATCTAGCTGGTACTTAAACATGGGCCCAAGATCAATAATTCAGGCTGTGCAAAATTAAGCAAGCATGTAAAACGAGTGTATACTTAAGGGCCTGGCTGAGCTGAGGTCCACAACAGGGAGCACTTCAGGCTGAGCTCTCCCCTGGTCTGCAGCTGGGAGGGGGACCTGTAAAGGATACCACCACAACATGTCACTTCACACTCCCAGTGCAGAGGCTTAAACAGCCAGATTTCTGGTGGTTTTGAGAGAATTGGTGCAGAATTTGAAGGGCTGAAGTGAAAATACAGATTGGTGAGGGTGCACAGAGACATACCAAAATTACTGCATTCATTGGCAGAACCGTCTGCAGCCGTAGTCTGCATGAGAAGAGGCAATTCACAGGTCTGGAGAAAGGGATTGGAAAGAGCAGAAACAAAAGGATAAGGCTGATACGGGTAGGGAAATAGTAAAACGAGAAACAATGAAAGAGACAGCAGTAATGCATGCATCTGTCATTTAATCCTGGGTAAATACCCAGATTAGTAACATCAGTTTCTGCTGTTTATTTGGAGCTTACTCTGGAGCCGTATCTCCAAAGGCTAATGCAGCTGTGATACAGCCCAGTGGAAAGCACAACCAAAGATTTATCCCAACTATGGCTACTCCTGTACAACACAAACATTAGGCAAAACTAAAGTTTGTATGGAAAAGTTGTCTTTCCAACCCTTGTGCTCATAAAAATAAAGCTGGCATCAGCTGGTAGAGCAAGGAAATTCAAAAGTTTCACAGTTCCTCTTCACAAATTTTCACATCATTCTACAACCACTCAGTGTTCAGATGGGCTTTGAAGGTCACAAAGGCTAAACATGCACTCTGTCTCTTGATCCACTTACGGGCCCTTGACATTGGGCTCCATCACCCCGTGTACTCCAGCAGACCAACAGTGCTCATCAAGCCAGGTCTGCTGCAGGGGTTCAGTTCAGCTGGCTCAAAGCTTCTCACCAGTACAAGCCAAACTGCACCAAGAGAATGAAAACAAAACGGTTTGTCTGAGCTGATGGGCTTGGACAAGAGGCCAGGAGGCTGCTGGTGTTGCGGCTGGAAGGGGTGCAAACAGGCACCACGGTGGCTAGAAGAGGGTTCCCCTAAGAGAAGCAGCTCGCATCTCACGTACTCCGCGGCTGCTGAGATGAGGGTGTGTAGCTCAGGAAGCCAAAGGCAGAGAAAATCCACTTTCATCAGCGTGCTTGGTTAGAAAAAGCCGTCCCTGCCTTCTCTGGTAGCTGCGCACTGGGCAGTAACACCACTGGCTCCCCTTACAAGCCATTTTACCAACCTTCTTTTTTTTTTTATTATCCCAGATAGCTGTCGTCTTCACTGGCCTGCAAAGGCTGGCTCTAGCTCACTCACTGTCTAAAAAAATGATTCAACAAAAACAATCCATTCAGAAAAGATGGCTTGGTTTTGTTCTTGCGTTTAACTAGGTCAGTCCGCGAGAAACATCCCACCGGCCACTCACCTGATCCCAGTGCGGTGGTCATGTTCCTCACCTAACTCGTTAGGAACAAAGCTGTAAGGTGAGATATTTTAACAAGGCCGCTGATGTTCTTGGAGATAAATGTGTTAAGTTACTGCTGGTTTTGCCACTTACAAGCAGAGAGGGGAAGGCTGAACCACAGCGGTTAAAGCGTTACTGAGCACTAGGGGCAGCTGGCATATGCTGAGAAAGGCACATGGAAAACATGACGCAGAGCAAGCGGGGCTAATTAACACTGGGTTCCTAAATTAGAAGCCTCTTAATGGCTAATGTTTAAAAATAACACCTTAAAGACATCTAAAAATAGCTGCTGCAAAGCCCTGGAGTATTCTGACCTCCATTAAACTGGGAATCCATTTCCCGTGACTGGTGGTGTAAATCACATTTACCTTTTATATCCAGTTCTCCCTGGGATTAGCTGCAAAGCCTGATGCCTGACCTTGAAAGCCTATTTGCAAACATACAAGAGTAACCTAGAGCACTCTTCTGAATGGTGTGCAATATACGGATGTAATGTGCGGGCTGAGTAATTGGATCGAGTTTAACCTCAGGTTCCACTTAATCTGCACAGGGAAAAATACCAAAAAAGCAGGGCCTATCAGACCAAGCAGAGACCAGGGATGTGAAAGGGTGTGCTAGGTTTGGGGTTTGGGAAATCTGAGCTCCATTTCCGGTTTGGTTGCAGATTTCCCGTGCAACCTGACTAGGTCCCTCATCCTCCTGCTGTGCCCCAAAGCCACATCTAGATTGCCCTGATCCTGGAGGGGTGTTACCCAGGTAATTTTTCTAGGATGTGACATGCTTAGATACAACAATGACATGCCTCACAGGAAACGCAAATGCAAAGGGAAATGCAAAACCAGAAAATACTGGTTAATTTTCCTTGTGCTTAATAGATGAGCCATCTGGAAGGCCAACACACACTGAGGTCTTCTAGAGTTCTTACCCAGCATGTGATGGGAATAGAACTTAAATGTTCAGTATTGCCGGAGATAACTATTTGCTTACTTTTGCGGTGCTCCTCTCTTCTGTGCTTGGCCCTAACCTGTGTCCTATCATATCGCAACACTCTGTGATAGCTGATACAAAGAGAGAAACCTGCAGCTCGATCTTCAGTGGAGAATGGAAAGAGATCCCATGGCATCTACCTGGAACAATGACATCTGATATCAAACCCTCTGCATTTGTCTTACAGTTTGAAAATTAGGCAGATTACTTCAACAACCACACAAACCCAGTTATTTTCATTTAAGCATTATGTACAGAGTATCTGAAAGGCCAGAAAGCCCTTACATCAGGAAAATGCCCTCCTACAACTAGCCACACTAAAGCAAAGCCAGTCTTTCTTTTTTCTCTTCCCTTCCAGTCAGAGGGCTGCGTACTTCTCCACAGATCCTGTCCAACATCAGATTCCTCCCCATCCTATGTCTGTGCACAGCAGACATGCTCCAAAAAAAAGGAACGTGTAAATACAAGCCTGCATTGTTGCCCTGCCTAGCCCATATAATCCCCGTGCTTTTCAGTTTTGTCCTTTCTTTTGGCACAACATCTAAGGCAGATTCTGGTTGTTTGGGGCAGAGATGCCCCATCTTGCTGTTATGGAGAGATCGGTGCATGCCACAACGTGGTCTGGAGACAAATATCGGCACTGATGCACACCTCAAGCACTCCTGCCTCATTAGTGAGATAAGGGGAATGTAAACCAGCTTTCACCCCTCTCCCTCTGTGTTATTTTGTTGTTCTAATGGTCTTCATTAGTTTGGCCAGATGGTTTTCCTTCCTCTGCCTGCTAAGGCCCAGTCCTGCAAACACACTTTCTTCTGCGAACACGCGTTCAGCACATGCACGGGTCTTTGCAGAATTGGAGCCTAAATTTGTTTCTGTTTCTGAATTCCAGGTTGGATCTTGATGCAACTGTTATTTTATATATTAAAATATCAGGTTTCTGCCCACACACAAAATGCATGATGTATAACAGACCTTGCGAGGCAGCCGTTGGAAAAGACCACTTAATCTGTGATTTATACAGAAGGAAGAGTTACTTGTTCCTTGTTTCTCGACTAGAATTTATACATGACCAAACTGTGAAGGTGTTGCTCCTCAGAAGCTCCATGATGTACATCTGGTTTCACATGCTGTCATTTCGCCCACAACCTAAAATCATAAGCTGAAACTCCACAGAGGTTAATGAAAATTATTCCCCTTTGAGTTGCTTTATTAAAACATAACCTCAAGAAATACTGGCAAGTCAGGAAAGCGACTTTAATCCAATACTTGTTATCCTCTTCCACAGCTTTTAAATCACTCTCTTTGCTCCCTATTTTGAGCAAATACACCCTTACTGTTTTCCTAGTCCTGCTATGACCTTCTGGGAACGTTTTCATCATGTAAAGCAACCTACGGTTCCCTACTTTATAAATCTCATTCATTCCAAGTGTTAACACTAGCTAATTCTCTGCTTTAGAAAGGAAATCATGTTTGTATTTTTGAATAGTCTGCTGGGAAGAGGAATATTTGGGCTTAAAATATTTTTTTCCATTTCATAAATTGTCTTGAGTTTTCTTCCCAGTGGGCAACAGAAGACTGTTTATATAAGTGAAGAGGGAAGCTTACTTTCCCATTACTTCCACAAAAGTACGATTAACAGCGATAACTATGCTAATTATTGCACTAACTGCACTTGGAATGCACCTTACTGGCTGGAGAGGTAATGCATTTGGGTAATAATTAACTCCTTTTTTCCTCAATTACCTTTTATTAGGAGAGCAGAAGGTGTCAAAGTAAACCAGCTGCATATCTTCCAAGAAAAGCCCATGTTTTCCGAAGGAATTCAAGCAGAGGTGCTTTTTTAAGAGAACTGGGCAGGACAAACATTAACATGGCAAGCTCGGCTGTTCAGTTACTTGGCTTCTCCCTCAGCCTGCTCGGCCTAATTGGGACATTAATTGCTACTATTCTGCCACACTGGTGGCGAACGGCACATGTAGGCACCAATATTATAACAGCTGTGGCCTATATGAAAGGGCTTTGGATGGAGTGCGTCTGGCACAGCACCGGCATCTACCAATGCCAAGTCCACCGCTCCCAGCTGGCGCTGCCCCGTGACCTCCAAGCCGCCCGTGCCATGATGGTAATTTCCTGCGTCCTTTCCGCGCTGGCATGCGTGATTGCTGTCGTCGGTATGAAGTGCACGCAGTGTGCCAAGGGGACTTCTGCCAAAGCCTCCATCGCGGTCTCTGGGGGGATCGTTTTCATCCTGGCCGGTCTTGTTTGCCTGGTACCTGTTTCTTGGACCACTAACGATGTAGTTATGGATTTCTACAACCCCATGCTTCCCACCGGGATGAAGTACGAGATAGGTCAAGCTCTTTACCTTGGCTTCGTCTCCGCGTCTTTGACGATCCTCGGCGGCGCATTGCTATGCACATCAAGCCGGTGTCATGGGAATGAGACACCTTACCAGACGCAGCCCAGCAGTGCAAGAAGGACTGCTCCCTCCTACAGACCACCAACTGTCTACAAGGGAAACCATGCTTCTTCCCTGACATCTGCTTCCCATAGTGGCTACAGATTAAATGACTATGTGTGAGTTCCCTAAGATTTGCCTGCGGGACACAGCTGCTTTATAATTTCTGTGCATGGCATAACACAAAGCTAAGATGACTTCTAATTTATAAGGCTTACAATAACAAAGTTTACCATTGTTCCTTTTTTCCTTTCTTTCTGGAGAAAGAAAGAATGGGAACGCAAAACTGCTTGCTGCAAAACCTGGAAAATAAATACAAAGGAGGTTGTGATATTCCAAAGATGGCACATACCTGCCTACTTCCAGTCAGAGTTTTGCAGGCAGGCAGTTCAAGGGCAGTTTTGCTGGAAGTAATGTTTTGGTTTGCAGTTTCTGCCCTGTGACGAGCACTAAAGTGGACCTGACCGCAACTTGTTATTTGAACTAAAAGACGCCGTTTTGCCTAGAACGGAGAACTTCATGGGGAGAGACAGTGATTTTCAGCAGTGATTGCCTGCTGAGTTTCTCATTTCCATAACGCATGACTGTTTCATTATGACAAGGTATTAGTTTTGCTTTGACTTAACTTTGTGTTTGGGTTTTTTTTATAGTCCCTTGAAATACGAACTCCAATAGCATTGTGACAGATGTATTTGACAGTATGCTCTAGCCAATATTTTAAATTATACTATAATGTTTTGACCTTATCAAAATAGAATTTTAGCACATTTTAAAAACAAGAGAATGCATCATAATGGAAACAAACCATCTCAGTGGATCAGTAATATGAAATGTCAGTAACAGGACAAAACCAGACATTTGATGTTAAACTTCTATTTAAAAAATAAAAAGAAAATTAAGTATCAGAATTTGTCACAGAAGAGACATTTAGCTCTCTAGCAGGTCTAGCATTCTGTACAGTCTATGCACTATATAGATCAGAAAAACAATTTCTTGTTCTATCCTCAAATACCATGTGATGAAATGTACTCATTTCTTAGGCTCACTTCCAGTGGTTTTTTTGCCTGGGATCCTGACTGAAGGTGCATTAGGGTTAGTAAGAATATTTCCATACACTCCAGTGGCAGGCTTCAGTGCATAAGGCAGCCTCCGTGCTAGCAGAGGTTTCCTTCACGGTCAGTAACTACTGCCTGTCAGGAGGAGTATAAACCCAAGACATTTACTTCTAAATTCCTGGAAAAATGCAATCATTCTGCAGTGTGTTCAATTAGAAACCAAACTAACAAAGAAAGAACCCCAGCCATCTCCATTTCATGTTACAGTGCAACACATACTATGGGATAAAACCACAAAAAATAAAAGCACTAGACTCCTGTTAACCCTGAAAGCTGTAGGTCTTTCCAGAGCAATATATGGACGATCCCACTGACATTTAATAGGGATAAACCCCCAAATTATCCAAGAACTGTATCACAACCACACTTGGTATACTTCATTTGGCAAAAAGCCTGTTTGCAAATGTGTTTTCACCTCGTAGTACCTCCAGAGCTGGGATCCTTTCAATGTTTCCCTTGGTTTCACTCTGAACCTTCCTTTCCATGGCTGGTCACCTAGATCATGTTTATTTGAATTGTGGCAGAGTGTTTTTCAGTGTAGAATCTGATTATCATCATCCTTTTTTATTCGTTTTTTAAATAAAAAGGCATTTCTACACAATTTTCTGAGACCAACAATAGCAAAAAAGAATCTGGGACCAGACTTTGGTGATTGACCCATAGCAACTGATTATAAACTCGTGTTTTCTTAACAAGCTATTACATATGGTGTGAAAAAAATAATGTACAGAAACTTCACTGACACTGCAAACATCTTAATAACAGACTCTGAGGTGCAAGGAATGGACAGAAACTGCTTTGACAAAGGCTTCTTAGAGAGGATGGAGCCAAATAGTTCATAGTCCATTACAGATTTTCTGGGTGCCTTTTTAGGACAAAAGGTAGCCTAATGAAGGTGGTCAATCACTAGGGCTTTTTCTGTATTTACATTACAATAGATCTAGCCAAATGATTACAATATCGACTTTGAACAAGGGTTTTGGAAAGCCATGAATGCTGGAACACAAGTCCAAGTGCAGGAAACGGGTTTGTGTCTCATTAGGTTGTATGTTTGCTATATACTGATAAATTAATTCACTTGCCAAGATGTTTGTGCAGTGGGAATACTTATGTGTAGCGCTATTCTTACTGCACAAATTCCCAGCCAAGCAGGATACGTGACAGTAGTAAGAACGGTTTATAAAATCCTGGCAAAAATACCTGGAAGTGGTCTGATGTCAATAAAGAGAGGGAGATGGTTTCTTTCACAGGGGGCTGAGAACCAGTGGATCTCGTTCTGTGCTAAAACTGACACAGATTTCTGCTGCCTTTTTTTTTCTTTTTTTTTAAGCTGCCATATGAAACAAAAAGCATATCCATTCTCGCAGCCTCACAGGTCCAGCTGCACGTGTTGATAACCCGAGCTCCCCCGCTGCTGTCACGCAGACCCTTAGCCAGACCTCGCTCCCTGATCATGTGGAGCCAGCCTGGGCAGCCCTGCACTGGCACTGCAATGAAGAGTTGCCCCAAGACCTTAGCCAAGGGGTGAATCCCCTCCACCCCCCCTTTTGCCAAGCAATCCCTTGGTCATCCATGGCATCCCTAAGTGGCAGAGTGTCGCCTAAAGCACACACATGCCAGTGGGAGAGCTGGGTTTCCTGCACCACCAAGGTGCTGTTTGTGGGAATGTGCTTTTTGGGCAGCTGTAACTCAGCAGCAGGGGAAACAAACAGGGCAGGGTGATGGACTGGGGCTACCATAGGCCTGATTCTGCCCGTGGGCATCCTCTGGGTTTTTGCAGAGTCCCACAGAGGCAGATTTTAAAATTAATTTCTTTTTTTTTTATAAGTACAGCCTGCTTTTTGTCTCCAGCTCACTAGAGCTCCAATGCCAGCCTGCCCTCCCTCTGGAGGTACTGCAAGGGACTCTGATGAGCAGCAGTGATGGATGAGGGAAATGAGGAGGTCATCCAGGGTGGGCAGAAATTCCTTTTAGCAAGGCATGCGTTTGACTGTGGTTACACTATGTTTTAAACAACTTCAGTGCGATGTTCCTGGAGGAGCAGGAGTGGGAGATTTGGCAGGGAGGCGCAGGTGGAAGACAGGATTTGGCAGTAAGAGGGTATTGTGGTTGGCGTCAGGGAGAGAGTGGGGACTCTGCTGCAGGATCAGGTAGAAGGGGAGGCATCTGATATAGAGATAGAGGTTGGATTTAGAGAGGCTGGCAGCTTTGGAGGTTGCAAGGAGCTCTTTCAAAGATGCATCTAACCAGGACCATCATGTGGGGATGGGATGAGGTCAAGAATGCTGCTTCCCAACTTGGCATCCTCCATCAGGGCTGGTGGACTATCCGTTCTCCAGTCACCTTGGGTTTTGCCGTCTAAAATATGGCAGACTTTGATATTATCTCAGAATATGCCAAAAGTGTAACTCTGACTCAGCACATCACAAACAATAAAGTACATATCAAAATAAATGAAGAAAAGAAAACATTTCAGTCACTTCTAATATTGCTGCTAGAAGGCGGCTAATAGACCAAAGGAAGAAACCGTGTCATTCTGTGATCACTGAGCCTGTGGGATTAAAATCACGAGCTCCCTTGCAAAACAGTATCCCACCAACTTCATACGCAGGAAAGGAGCATGACCAATAGGATGTGAGAAGAGGCTGCTCTAATGACATGAAGGCTAGGTCAGAGGTGGGCACAGAGGTAGACCAAGGCCTTCCTCAGATGCAAGGCAGGTGAGTAGAAAAAGTGATTTACCTTTCAGCTTAAAGTACAGAAATACATACATTTTAGGACCCAAAAAACCATTATGTTCAAGCCTGCTTGTCTGCACAGCAGAAGTCAAAACACTGTGGTGCTGGAGGAATACATAGCCCATCAGTGAATTTGAATGCTGCTTAGACTGGAAGTCATCAGCTAGATCTAAATTTGGTAAATTACATGTAGGATGCAGCAAGAGTGCTCATGTCCCTCCATACCTAAACCATGGGTTTCAACCACGGCTTATGCCAAGCTTCCACCACGATCCATGATCAGTAGCAGGAAGTCACTGCTACTGAAGGGGTGACACAGAATCATAGAATCATAG
>NW_010262847.1:0-8115 GCF_000690775.1 Eurypyga helias
ACTCAATCCCCTCATCCAGGTCACTCATAAAGACGTTAAACAGACCTGTCCCCAACACTGAGCCCTGGGGAACACCACTGGTGACCGGCTGCCAACTGGGTTTAACTCCATTCACCACAGCTCTTTGGGCCCAGCCATCCAGACAGTTGTTTACCCAGCAAAGAGTAAGCCTGCCCAAGCCAGAAGCAGGCAGTTCCTCCAGGAGAATGCTGTGGAAAATGGTGTCAAAGGCTTTACTGAAGTCCAGGTAGACAACATCCACAGCCCTTCCCTTATCCAGTAAACAGGCCACTGTGCTATATAAGGAGATCATGTTAGTCAAGCAGGACCTGCCCTTCATAAACCCATGCTGACTGGGCCCGATCACCTGGTTGTTCTGCCTATGTTGCACAGCAGCACTCAAGGTGATCTGCTCCATAACCTTTCCAATCACAGAGGTCAGACTGCCAGGCCTGTGGTTCCCCAGATCCTCCTTCAGCCCTTCCTGTAGATGGGCATTATACCAGCACCAACATCATGGATGTATTTTCGTGGCTGTTACAAACAGCACTTAAAATATATTTAGGGCAGAAATAATTGTAAAGGCTTAGAAATCTGTCAAACAGGATGATCAGCCAGCAGAATTGTATATATGTTTCACGTGACAAGGGAAGCTAAACGGATACAGACAATCCTTTGACATATAAAAGGCTTTTCTAACAGATGACTTGTCAGTAATTCTGGATTCCCTCCAAATCCATTCCGTTCTGTTCTTGAACTACATTAGAACCTATTGCTCACTCACAAATAACGATATAGTCTCAGAAACTCTTTGAAACAACCAACAATCTACATGCTGTCTTCTCGAAAGGCATAAAGCATGGTACTGCATATCCAACTTGTAAATTCTTCTCAAGACACCAGAAATATATTGGTAGCAAAGCAGAAATACAGAATTTGCATGAACACTAGTGAACCATCTGCATACTATATTTTCAAGTTTACTCTGGAATTTTACTCATTAGTGACCTTACTACAGCAAAAGGGTATGCTGGTTCCAGGCAGGGATAAGCTGCTCTCCCGGCCAGTCCACAGGAGTTTGTTTCATTCAAGGTGCACCGTTTTTGCAAGGCATGAAAGGGGACCACAAGATGCCCAACACCAAAGGTGTGTGGGGGTTGGCTAGGAGGTTCCTGCCGGCAGCGCAGTCTTTGTTCAGACCTTCTTTCGCCAGCGTAATTGATCTGGGAGAGGGGGTTCCAAGTTTGTTTCTTCCTGCTCTCAGCTCACTCCCGGGCTGAGGAAGCAGGGTCTTCCTCTCCATTTCAATTTCTTTGCCTTGCTGTTTCTGGAACCTGGCTACATCAGTCCACTGGTGGCGAGATCCTGTATCATTGTTTTATTTTTCTGTTCTTTTAATTACTATTAGCAATAGTATTGTTAGTAACTCCGTAAGAACTAATTATATAAGTGAAACTTATCTCAACCTTAACAAGCCTCCCTTGTTTTTCCTCTGACCTTTCCTCACTGGGGCGGGCATACAGAGTGGTAGAGTGACTGATGGTACTTAATTGCCAGACAGGGCTAAACCATGAGAAAGGGTCAGGAAAAGACAAAACCCAAACCCTAACAACGGCTATCAAGTTACCCAGTTCTTCACATCAGGGATTGTTTGTCTTTTCATTTTTACATAGGATCAAGTGACATCAAGGGGCATGCTATAATTTACTGTTATTTCACAGCACGTTCATGCTACTTAGGTTTTCTTGTCACAAGTCCCCAACACCAGGAAATTCCTAGGTGATGGCTGATTTATGATGATTAACAGCAGCCTCCATGTACTTCATAGCAAAAACTAGTTACTTACCTCCATAATATCCTCTAAATTCTCTTCTGCATCAGCTTTTTCAGTCATCAACTTGGCAGCTTTGAAATAGGTCTTCATGAGTAGATAACCCCTCTTAGCCCCATTCCAGTGAGAACGGGGAATTTCCACCAAACCATAACCCAAAAGCAACACAAGAAGAAAGAGACCCCATGTGTTTGCTGCAGCTATCCCAATAGTCTGAAGTTGATTCCTGAGGGAAAAAACAATGTCAAAAAAAAAAACCCAAACATCCTCCAACATCCCCTGTAAGAAAGCAAGCTTGAGGTATCTATGCATCAATATGACTTTCAAGATTACAGGAACAGACTTAGCATCACCTGTAATTCTTGCTGTGAGAAACGCTCGCAGGCCAGTAACTTTGGCTCAGGCAGGGATCGCAGTGAAGCGGCATTTTATTCACAACTGCAACGGCAGGCATCCCCCCCGGCCTCGCAGGGGAGAGAGAGCACACTGCAGCAATAGAGTACACGTTATATATCCTAATTCCCAACACATTCGGCCCTCTCCCCTGTTTCCTCATTGGCCAGGTACTTCAGGTGCAGAGCCCACCCAATGCATGTTTCTGTACTTCTATACATATAATGTATTTAGAATAACTTTTTTTTCCCCCTTTTCCTTTAAGGAAAATGCATGACTTTGTAACACTTCAGTATGTCTTTGCTATGTCTTATTCTGCAATTCTTTATCTTGTTCCCAGCCTGTTTTTTATGTTTTCATTCTACTGAGGTGGTAATATTTCTCTTATTTGACCTCATCCATTAGCCCTTGCTCAGGATGGTTAAGAAAAACAGTTCATGCAAACATATGATAAAACTCAACCCTTTCTAGGAGTGGAATTCTCCATCTGCAGAAACAAGAAAGCTACCTCTTACATTGTCTAGAGCCAGCCTACTACTTGGCCATATTTAAACCTGACAGGATTTTCCTGCATCTCCTTATGTTTCTTCCCACTCTGGAGGGAAGACATTCTCAAAGGAGTATGTTCCTTTAGGAAACAACATGAAGTTAGCAAATCTACTGAAAGTGAGGTATATGAATGCTTCCATACTAGGCATGGTAGGAAAACCATTACCATTATTATAAATACCAATTATTTTAACTTACCTTATGCCCTTTAAATAGTATCTACAGCAGACAGAAGCACTACACAGGAAACCCTGAACACAGACCTTTTGAAAGATGTTATCCTGAAAACTCTGAGAAAGTTTCTGCACTAACCTTGCAAATGCATTTGTAGGCAGAAAAAAAAACTCCACTGCAAATGTAGTAGGATTCCTCTGCTGTAGTTATCAAACTCAGAAAAACGAAAGACATATTTCTATAACTTTTTTTATGGAAAGGGATTTTTAAACTATTTAACAAAACTTTCTAACTGCCTAGCAAAAGTCAGATCAACTAAAATTGTTTTTAAAAAAAGACACTTTTCATATACAGAACAGATGACCCATGACAATTCTGTAGGAACTCATGCAAGTGAGTGCAACATTACTCTTACCATTGTAAATTGAAGTTTGGGTTTACAGCCACATATATTAAAAATGCTCCAAAAATCAGCAAGTAAGTGCCATAATAGATTGCATTTTCAATCAACGCAGTTTTAATCTTTCCAGTAATGGAGAACCCTCCTGATCTAGCATATGACTGCATGAAAGGTAGCAGAATCCTAGGAGAAAAGACAAAACCAAACCACATCAGTCAACTAAACCCCCCCCAAAACCAGTAGTTTAGTGGTGGCAGGATACTGAGACAGGGGTGTTTAACCTAAAGTCTCCCAAACTTCTAAAAAAATAAGCTAGTCATTTTTTTGTTAGAGATGTACTGGTGTGATGGCAAACCTTAAACAAAATGCAGATAAAACCAATAGTTAGCTTTATTACAAAAAAAGTCTGGGTACCTGAGAATTCACTACCAACCCTGACATTCCTGACTGAGCTACAACAACAATTGTTTGAATGATAGGTTGGTCAATCTATCCCAAAACCAAAGAGAATGTCTTTGCTGTAGCTCCATCTATAGCTTTCTACAGTATACCAAATAAGACCAAATAATTTACAGTATTACTCAAGAATTAACCAACTTATTCATGGATTTATTTTGGTGTCCTGTTGCCTAAACCCCATGTTTTTCAGACAATCTATCCAGAAACATTGCTATGTGTTAATTGCTCAGTCTCAACTACAAAAGTGAACCAAGAGTAAATGGCTGCCACCTGGAAAGGAGCAAAAAAAACCTGCTTAATTTAATGCAGTAATTATTAGATAAATTCCGCTCCTACTAAATAATACTTGATTATCTAGTTTTGTGGAACAGTTATATGTATCCTTAAAGATTATGCTATGACCGTTAAAAAGGTTACTCTTAAAAATTATATCTGTAAATCACAGTCTTTGTCATATTCTTTTGCCCTACTTACCATGTTAAAAACTGCGATGTCCAATATACAACACGCCAGAAAATTGGCATGATTCCATTAGGAATGTAACTCCATGGCTTGAAACATTTTTGCTTGCTGTAACAATGTAAAAAAGCTTATTATTAGTTTAGGACCAAGAGTATAGAAAACATTTTCTATAAATTCCCCTACCTAGAAAGGTGTTTGAAAATAGCAGAGAAGTAATACACTACTATTTGAGTAAGCACTCAACGATCAAGCATCTCAGAAGAAAATCAACTCAATCACCACTTATAAATATTTGTCATTCTCCTCACCACAAATAACATACTGGACAAGACAGCTTTCTTAGAGT
The DNA here is from genome assembly GCF_000690775.1 of Eurypyga helias. Taxonomy (NCBI): domain Eukaryota; kingdom Metazoa; phylum Chordata; class Aves; order Eurypygiformes; family Eurypygidae; genus Eurypyga; species Eurypyga helias. The sequence continues at coordinate 4,615 of NW_010262847.1, forward strand.
AAAAAAAACAGTAGCTCAAAAACTAGAGAGAAATAAGCAATTTAAGTTTACCATTTTTCTTTTGGGTCAGAAAGTACTTTCTCAATGCAAAACAAAAAACAAAATTTCTCTAAACAGAAGACCATTCAACTTCAGTAGGTGCAGTAGATTTAAAAAAAAAAAAAATATCTAAGCACCCCACCATCTAGCTCTACTACCTGGAGCATTTAGTGATAAAAAGGCTGTTTCTTCTGTCACCCAGCTGGATTTAGCCAGGCTTATATAAACTTGTTTAGCCAATACTTTTCAGACAGATAGCATTTGCTTCAGAAGACCAGAAAAGTCATAAGAGCCTTTTAGCAAAAAAAAACAAAGCAGAAGACAAAGTGCCCATCCACACTAAGACACTTTGTTTTTTTTTTTTTTTCCCCACACCTGTCTGACTAATGAACCAATGGTGAGTCAAGAGGCAATACAGTCAGTTTAATAATCTATTGAGAAATAATTGCTGTTTTCCAGGGTCAAACTAGTTAAGCCTGTGTTGTGAGTTTTTATGTACACAGCCTAAATATCTTCAAAACCATGAAATTACCACAGAATGACAAATAGGGTGACTAAAGGTTTCAAACAAAGATCTGAGTTGCAGCAACACAGTATCTCCTCAGTTAGTACTTAAGTTATTTCTATCTGGTATACTCAAGTCATACTACAGTATAACATCCATCAGCATGTTCTGTACCTACAAGGAAGTTGAAAGGCTATTGAACAGTTCTCAAAGTGTGTATTTAACTAACTATGTTTAATTAACATACACTGGGTGGTCTTAAATAAAGGGTAAAATGTTGTGCCACTAAGTCTAGCATTTCACTGTTCTTGTGATTCTCCCCCCTGCTCTGCTCTCCTGAGACCCCACCTGGAGTGCTGTGTCCAGCTGTGGGTGCCTCAACGTAAGAAGGATATAGACCGGCTGGAGCAAGTCCAGAGGAGGCCGTGGAGATAAGAGGGCTGGAGAACTTCTCTATGAAGAAATGCTGAGAGAGTTAGGGTTGTTCAGCCTGGGAAGAGAAGGCTCCAGGGAGACCTTACTGCAGCGTATGGTATAGGGCTGACAAGAAAGTTGGGGGCAACTTTTTACAAGGGCTTGTAGTGACAGGACAAAGGGTAACAGGTTTAAATTCAAAAAGGGTAGATTAGGATTAGATACCATGAAGAAATGCTTCCCGGAGAGGGTGGTGAGGCACTGGAACAGGTTGCCCAGAGAAGCTGTGGATGCCCCATCCCTGGAAGCGTTCAAGGCCAGGCGGGATGAGGCTTTGAGCAGCCTGACCTAGTGGAAGGTGTCCCTGCCTATGGCAGGGGGGTTGGAACTAGATGGTCTTTAAGGTCCTTTCCAACCCAAACCATTCTATGATTCCATGGATATACAACATCCAGAAAGCCCACGCTTTGGGGCAACAAAATTGGCGATACATTGCATGGATGTATCAACTGAGACTTGAAATGCTCTAATCATCTTACAGGTAACTACACTGCACACATCTACAAAATGTGAAAATAGCCCATGGAGGCTAAAGAACAAGCAGCCATGGACAAAGCCCATATTCACCTACATCCCCCATGTTTTAGGGATTACTTCCTTCCTACCAGAATACAGGAAGCAGGCTATCATTATGTTGATAGAACATCGTAAATTTCAGATAACTCCAATTACTATATATGCAATTATAATAAGCAATTAGATATGCTACTTATATACAAGACAAACCTCCTAATTTCATTCATAAGGTGTAAAATCAGATTTTCAAGTCTAAATTCTTTAAACTGTGAAGGAAAAATATGCATTCACCAAGGCCTCTCCACACAGATAACTACGGCTGCTTAAAATTTTAGTTCTATTGCTTATCAACAAAATAGAACTCTAGCATGAAATTTTAAAAACCAACCAAACAGAAGGAATATTTAGGTAATCAGAATTACCATACAAATTACTACCAACAGACACAGATGGACTTGTCTTCATCTCTTCTGTCATCCTCCTGTATGCTTACAATCTTCAAATGTCATACTACACAGGTAACACTTGTCTATTGGTCTTAAAAAAACAGTACACTCCTATCATTTAAAAAAGAAAATCAGAAAATACTTTAAAAAGAAAATACATAGCTGATACCTTGGAGCAAGAGTAACGTAAGAGCCATTACTTTCTGCAGGGCTGGAGTTAACAGCAAGTTTACATCGATTATAAATAGTCTAAAAGACAATTAATTTCAAATGAGTAAACAGATAAAGGTACATTTATTTAAGAATACTAGGTCCCATTTTTAAAGACATTTCCTGTAGTCCAGGTTTACACTCAGCAATTATACCAATAACCCTCAAAACAACATTCAATCTGCAGGACAAATAAGTAAAAAAAAAAGTGTTTTTATGTTGTCTAAACAGATAAAAATTGCTATAAACAAATAGTGAAATTTTAAAACATCTGAAACAGACTTGTTAACTGATGAGATCAACAAAATTTAAAAATAAATTGTAAACACAGACACTGTTGTGCAAAAAGGTGAAGTGTCTAGTTTAGTAAGATACTACTTCGCAAATTTATTTGCTGTTTGAGACAGTGTCTTCTGAAAGTATGATTTAAAATATTCCATACATATTTCACACAACTAAGCAGAAAATCTCCCAAGTTTCTTACCGTACTGACATCCAGAGGCAGTATAAACACAATAAGAAAGCAAAGATACCAAGCCAATAGCGTTGCTACTATCACCAGCCTGTGCTGCTTCTTGAAGTCTCCATACCGATGAAGTAGGAACAAGGCCAGAAAAAAGACAAATACTATCTCAAGGCCCAACGCTGCCCCACTCATTATTGAATATTCACTCCAGCCACACAGCGCAGCTCACTTAAAGCAGATCAGAACTGTAAGACAAAAAAGACATTTAATTACATTCATCTTTTGTACATTCGAAAATCTTGGAATATACACCAAAAAAAGTTGTATGTGTTTAAAGTCCTCTGCAGAAATCAAAATATGAAGTTATTCCAATTTTCTCATTTCTAGCAACACATTCAACAACTCATCTTCATCTTGCTATACAGTGGATCCAAAAGTCATATCTCTGTCCTTCAGTAAGACTAGGCCTAACTTCTAAGTCCAGTATAAATTTCAAAAGAAATCTGTTCTGCTCTTTTCTTCTTTTCCCCTCTTAGAAGCAATCAACTAATTTGGACAAAGGGTTAAATGTTTAATTTAAATGTTTCTGGAAAATCTTGTTAATGGACCATTCCTCAACTATGCATGTAAATTCTCTACTCAGGAGTCAACAGAACATAAAAATAAAGCAAAGTACATGTTAGTCTACTTATGATGTTCCTTTGGTTTGAAGTTTTCATGTAATAAGAGGCAACATGGTAGCTAATTCACCTTTCCTACCTGTAGTGGTTTAACTCCTGCCAGCAAAATACCACAAAGCCACTCTCATACCTCCCCCCGACCCCTCCTCCAGCAGAAAGGAAGAA
>NW_010262848.1:0-240 GCF_000690775.1 Eurypyga helias
ATCTCCACAGCAGGCGCTAACGAGCACTAATTGATGCTGGGACCCAGAGGGCTCAGGGTGCCCAGGGATTGCAGGGTGCTCAGCCTGCTGGAGGCTACTGGTCCAAACTGGGCAGCATCTTTGCCTGCAGGTCTCAGCTGTGCCAGCATCCCTCAGGAGCAGCGGGATCACTGCCGGCCCCACGGCTCCCACCAGCTTCCTCCCTGTGGGAATGTCACCTGCCCGAAACGTGGGTGCTGG
>NW_010262849.1:0-363 GCF_000690775.1 Eurypyga helias
TGGATCAAAAAGTCAGTTGTAGACAGAACAATGGTCAAAATGCTCTCATGAGAGTGTCACTTCAAGGCTGGTTGGTAAATAATTCCAGTGCTCACATTTTTTGTAAGTCTATTATCATTCCTTTTTTAAACCTGGGTTTGATACACTGGACCTACATGCAAGTCACAGCTTTCTGGTCTGCTGTTATAGGTGCCGCGTTGCTGCAGCTTTTCCAGGTAGTGGTTCTGGCTGAGGTGACGAGCCGACTGTCTTCTCATATGCAACCCACCCCACTGCAACTCAGCCACATCCTCCAGCTCCTCCGTCTCACGTTTGAAATCCCAGCCTTCGTTCAAGACTCTTTGTCCGAGTGGAGATCGGTGA
>NW_010262850.1:0-79814 GCF_000690775.1 Eurypyga helias
CCCTGGGCGGGGGAGCTCTGGCCTTGCACAGCGCCCTGTGAGTGCCCGCGGGACACGGGAGAGGGGCTGCCTGTTCCCAGGACCTCGAGGGCAGGAGCGGTGCTGCTCAGAGCCGCAGGGACAGGGCAAAGCCTTGGGGCTGGCAGGAGGCTCGGAAGCAGGGCGGGGTGCTGAGCCCACACGCCCTTCTCCCTTCCCTTCGCCCTAGGAGCACCTGCAGCCGGACGGAGGTGAGGGCAGGTGGGCAAACAGCAGGGCTGGCTGTCTCAGCTCCCTCCCTCCCCTAGCTCCATGCACAATCTCGTGTCTTTTGCACCTTCTTTGGGAGAATGCTCCAGTTCAACAGCCCCAAACTCTCCGACCAGATTTCATCTCTGCTGCCAGGATTGGGCCCAGAAGAAATGGGGCAGGGCAAGAAATCAAGCTCCTTTGTTGTGAGCAGTTCTCCCAGGAAGGAAATCAGGATTTTCCCTGATTCCAAAGTGCTTCCCTGTAGTCCTCACCCCTTCCCTGCCCTGCAGCCAACATCAGTGACTCCTTACGCTGTGCAGTCACCCAGCTCTTGACATTTGGCACTGCTGTGAGGAACGTTTGAGCTCCTCGGGTGAATTCCAGCCTTAACAGAAGTAGGGAGTATCTCTGCGAGCAGAACATAGCCAGGGTCTAAACCCTGGCCTTCCAAACCTGCTCGAGCCGCTTTACGTCCGGCCAGTGCTGCTCAAAGGTGAACTGGGTAAGTCAGTGCAGGGCCCCAAAGCTGTCAGGATGCCTTATCCTAGATCTTGGCCACAGAGCTGTCTGGAGACACAGGGAGAGAGGAGGCCTCACCGGGGAAGGAATGACATGGGCAGCACCCAGTGGCTGTCTCTGTCATGGCAGGGCAGGTACCTGCAGCACCATGCAGGGACTCCCCCCGCCCCAAGCTCCTGTCTCACAACAGATCCATGCAACAGCAGTGTCATAGGAGCACAGCTTCCAGGTGTCCAGCTCGCTTCCTCCGTTCTCAGAGTCCTGCCCCATTCTCTGTCTCAGCTCCAACGGGGCTGTGCAAACTGCTTTTGAATCGTGCTGGGGGCAGAGCTCAGCCCGTGTGCCTCCACAGGTAGGCAGGTACGTGACTTGTTTCATGCACGTGGTGAGCCTCCCCTCTCCGCACTGCTGCATGTGATAAGGGACTGGACAGGCTGAGAGGGTAAAAGCTGAGGCTTGAAAACTGGAAAGGAAGTCATAACCCACATTCATTGGTTTAAGTAATGTTCAGGTTGCTTAAGGGAGGTTAGATCCCAGTCTCAAGGGCTTTGTGTCCCTTGACCTTCCACAGGTATATGCTCACACCAGAGACTTCATTTCTGCTCTTCTGAACTTAATGTTGACACGATTTACATATTGCCTTTGGGTAGGGCTTGGGCAATCCATCCAGCAGCAGTGCAGACATTTGTGGAACTCGCTGCCACAGGATCTCTTCCAGGTTTGCTTTGGACACTATCAGTGGATAAGGTGTCACCTTGGTGAATTAACTAACCGCCTCGCTCAGACCCGAGCATGAATTGAATTTGCAGAAATTTCCCTGGCTGCAGGGTGCCTCGGTGACTGCACCGTGGCGGGTTGTTGCTGGCAGTACCCATGCACCTCCTCCGTGCAGGAAGCAGCCTTCGAAACTCAGAAGCGGTGCTGCATCGGGGAGTGCTAAGCTGGCTCAACTCCACCGTTTCCCTGTGCCCTCCTAGGACTGCAGGATTTTGCAGTGCCAATCATTGCACCCTGGGCCCTCCTCCCTCTCTCCAGCAGCAGCAGCCATCCTGTAACTCTTCTTACTCTCAAGTCCCTGCAATGCATCAGGAAGGCAGGTGCTCACAGCTGCCAGATCCATAGTACCGCTGGGACCACTCTCTTCAGCTTAATTTTAGTGACTTGGAGGCAATTTATCTCGACTTGTGACTCATTCCTCGCTCTTCCTCCCCCCCCTCCCCTCCCCATTCTCAATCTTCCGTGCCTGGCAGCATGAGTGAGTGCCGGTACCGATATGACTGCGTGTGACGTGAGCTTAGGAGCATTAAGGCAGAAACGTTTTGGTGAAAGGGTGCCCCCGCAGAGAGGAGTCTGAGCCCGGGTGTCCACTCCCAAAGCTTGCGTCTCACCCTCTGTGTGTCTTGGAGGGGAGACAACTTTCCCTCTGAACAGATGGAGGCTGAGAAGAGGAAGGGCAAAAGCCGAGGTGTAATCACCCCGCTGCCTTTGGCTGGCACCCAACACTTGCGCTTTACGGAGGAATGCAGGGGGCTCAGCTGAGAACTCAGCAACTCAGTGCATGAATCAGGCCTCGCCTCTTCATCCTATAGTGGCTGGGGCTCACCGGTACCAAGCTCAGCGTGGTGCTGCCTGGGTTGTCACTGCCAAAGGAGGAGCAGAGCTGGCAGGTGCCCCCACCCCAGCCATCCCGTTACTCGCTGCTTCACCGCTGTGTCCCCTGGGGTGCAACACATCACGGCCGTGGCAAGAATGTACAGTCTGTTTATTGGGTCTCGCTCACTACATTGGAACATCAGGGGTGGGTGAGGAAGGGAAGGGGCAGCTGGGGAGGTTGTGCAAATGGACAGACCAATGCTACAGAGCCACAACAGTCTTTCAAGCCAGGAGAAGTAAAAAGCACAGTGACCGCTACAAGGTACTGAGCTTCAGGGTGCTGTAGCCATCGCTCTCCTGTGTGCTGGGCACAGCCTGGCATCGGGATGGGGCCGGAATCTGTAGCCAAAAACACAACAGACCTTGTGAAACTAGCTTGGCTGCTTTCCTGCTCTCCCTCCCTCTGCCCTGGAGGTGGTGGGAGAAGGAAGGGGCAGGGTCCCAGCTAGAAAGCTTTCACTCTTCTCTCTCCTCAGGCTCTGGCCAGCTTTGCCTCTTGTCCTGAAGCCTCTCTGCTCCCTCAGCTGCCTTGAGTTGAAGGGGAAGGGCAGGTGGGGACAATACAATGAGTGAAGGAGTCCTGGGGGAGAAGCTGCTGCCTGCCAATGAACAGCAACACAAAAACCCCCTTGAGGTGAGCAGGGCCTGGTAAGAGGAAGGGCCATTTGCAACTGCCATGAATAAGGAACAGCTTCTTTTTTAAAATGTTTTCTATAGGCGAAGGCTGCAGATTCACAGCTCTCACAGCAGGTCATCCCTAGGGCAGCCTGGATGCAGTTCCCTCTGCAGAAGATGACAGACAGTCCTTCTCTGAGAGGGCAGAGGAGGAAAATCCTGGGCTGCCCTGCATCAGGAGATGGGGATGAACCTACCCATGGACAGGCAGCAAGAACAGGGAAGTGGTTCAGGGGTCCGTGTGCTCTGTCATACCCTTCCCTGTCCTTTCCCCAAGCAGGACTGCTGTCTCTGTGTCTCTGAGGGTGACCCATCCCACCAGGCACAGCAGGTCATAGGAACCCAGCAGCCCTGACCTTTCAGGAGCAGGAAAGTGGTGCCACTCCCAGGGATCCTTCCAAACTTACTCGCTTAGAGGAGGCTGCATACTCGTTTCTTTGTCCGAGTGGGCTGCGGGCAGAGGACTGCTCGGATGGCCTCATCAAACACCGTCTTGAGGCCACGCTGCGTCAAAGCCGAGCATTCGAGGTATTTCACGGAGTCTGTTTGGAGGAAAGTGGGTGCTGTAATGAGGAGGAAGGGAACTGGGGTACGCAGGGAGGGTAGCCAGGAGTCTGTTGCGAAGGGTCCTCAGAAAAGAAACACACACGAGGAATACCACAGATTGTGTCAAGCAGGAAGAGATCATAGGATCATAGAATCTTTTTGGTTGGAAAAGACATTTAAGATTAAGTCCAACACTGCTAATAGCACCACTAAACCATGTCGTTCAGCACTTTGTCCGCACGTCTCTTAAATCCCTCCAGGGATGGTGACTCAACCACTTCCCTGGACAGCCCGTTCCAATGCCTAACAACCTTTTCAGTGAAAAAATTTTTCCTAATATCCAATCTAAACCTCCCCTGGCACAACTTGAGGCTGTTTCCTGTTGTCCTGTCACTTGTCACTTGGGAGAAGAGACCAACCCCCACCTCTCTCCAACCTCCTTTCAGGTAGCAGTGATAAGGTCTCCCCTGAAACTCCTCCAGGATAAACAACCTCAGATAATGTGCCTGTGCCTATATTACCGGTATGTTTCTGTCTCCCATCACCTCACAGCCACAACACCTTCCTCCCTCAGTGCCCATTTTACAGTGTCCTGAGGCACATACACACCACCTAAACACTCCTTGGGTCTCATCTTGAGATGAGGTCTCAAGTCTCCTCAAGTTTTGAGTGTCAAGCACCTCTGGTGGCATCTCAAATCATGTGGCATCTCCCTTTTAGGACTCTGTACCCCCAAATTCTTAGAGACCTTGTGCTGAAGGGCCAGGCACTTGGATCTTGTCTGAACTGAATAAACACAGCTCAGGTCATCAAAGCCATTAAGCATTGTCAGGACACACTTCACACTCAGGCAGTCTTGACTTCAGGGCCAAGCTTGCCAGCTGTACAAGACCAGGGTTTACCTATTCTCCACTCTTGTAGCCAGAGCAGAGGAATCATGTGAGGCTGGCTATGTTATCCTGGTTGGACCCCTCTCCTCTGAAATCCTGGTTGAAAACCTCTTCCTCAGTGTGTGTTTCCCACCCCTCTGCATGCTGCATCTGAGTAGAGAGTTTACCTGGAACAGGTATTTGTGCTTGTCCCAAAATACAGGAGGGAGCTGATGCTCCTGAGGTGAATGGGGTGCGGGGGGGTGGAGAGGTGAGGCACGCAGACCCAGAGTTGCATGTATAAGCCCTGGTAGTCAGAGGCAGGGGCAGGAAGCTGCAGTTGCAACTCTTCCTGAGAGATGTTAGAAAACTCAGACTTCTGCCCCTTTCCGGATGTGGAGGAGAGGCCCCTGCCCACAGAGCAGCTGCGGCTTTCACAGAAAAATATTGGCCCAGACAGAAATAGCAGAGTAAAAGGCACTGTGCAAATGTATATCTGTGTGTGTGGAGGATGATGGCTGGAGAGAGGCAGAAGACAAAGGCTTGAGAGGTTGAGGCTTCCTCAAGGAGCAGATCTCCTTCTTGAGCTTCCTGAAGTGCATTTTGTCCCATGAATCTTAATGTGTCTCCCTGTGCCCCTCACAGACACCACTGTAAGATACCTCTAAGGAAGTCTCATTTGGTTGAGGGGAAGACCTTATCTTATGCTTCTTGCTTTTCACTAGGTCCAAGATGTCCCAAGAACATACCGATTTCCTTGGCCAGAGCAAGGCCCTGAGGATATGTAATGGGGGATAGCTTCTTTTCCTTCAGCTTCTCAATGGTGTCCTTGTCATCACGAAGATCCAGCTTTGTGCCCACAAGGATGATGGGCGTGCTAGGGCAGTGGTGCCGCACCTCGGGGAACCACTAGCAGGGGAGCAAAAGGGCAGAGATGTCAGAAGAAGCCACACACAATGGAAACAAAAAGGCACGGCTGAAAAAATATCAGCAAGATAGTTAACACTCTGTCCTTCCTCTCAGTCCTTCCATCCAGCATTGGGCACTCCCACCTGGCTCTGACCAGCCCCTGTTGCTGGGTCCACAGGCAAAACCCCTGACACGGAGCTCAAATTCTGTTAAGCAAAAGCACAAGCTGCTCTCCACCCTTCATGGCTGCCTTAAACCCAGGGAGGAACCTGAAAGTGGTAGGAAGGAAATACTATGTTGTTCTCCTCTCCACTCATCTCTTCCTTTTTCCTTCACTTCCAACAAAAAGGCTGTGGGTACCTGCTTCTCATACCCTGTGGACTGATCCTATGTGTCTGTGCTGTGGCAGTCTTGGCTGAAAGATGCCATCAAAATGTGAGCCTGTGGTCTCATAGCTCACTAGCCCAGCAAGATGAATACTAGCCCTTTAATCAGGTTGGCCGCCTTCTTTGAGATGACCCAGAAAAGACAGGAGGCTGATATTTTAGTTCCTTCTGACAAAGAAGAACCTCTGAATCTAGATGTCCTATTAGCAGTTTCTACCCACACTCACTCTCTTTGCAAGGTTACCACCAATGTCACCTTCCTCAACCCACGGTGGACCAGGATACTTCTATCTCACCTTAGCACGGACGTTTTCATAAGATGCAGGGCTGACAAGGGAGAAGCAGATCAGGAAGACATCCTGTAGGCATACAACCATGGTGCAGAGTTAGGATGAGAGCATGGAATTGCATGACAGGAGGCAGGGAGGGGACAGAAGGGCTGGGTGGACATCATCCTCTCTCTGCAGTAGAGGGTCATGCTAGGGAAAGCTGTCTCTCATAATGCAACACAGTCCTGACGGCTGCTAATTGCCTCTAGAGGAGAGAAACATATTTGCTCCCCTGACTCATGGTAACCATAGCCACCATTATCAGAAGAGCCAAACGTTTAACTATGAGGATGGGGTTTTTGCGGTAGGCATACTCATCCTCATGGGAAACAGCCTGACAGCACCCTGTTCATTTCTCACAGATCACCAGAGAGCTTTCAGGCCAAAATAATTTTGCCTGCTGCTGAGACAGAACCAGGCTCAGCCCAAAAACTGCACACGCAGGACACAAATGAGGTGGAGTCTTGGTTATTCATGTAAGCGATTCTCCTGGGCATAGCAGAATTTAGACTTCCATTAAGAACAAAACAAAACCAGCTCTTCAGGTTTATGTTTATTCCATTCAACTCTACCTAGCTAAAACAAAGAAGTCAGGCCCAACCTATCCATTTCCATACTTCTACAACAGTCAGCGGCAAGTACCTTGCAGTACATCCAAGTACCTTGGAGAACAGTTCCCCCATCTATCGTAGAATCATCATAGAATCACAGAATGGTTTGGGTTGGAAGGGACATTAAAGATCACCTAGTTCCAACCCCGTGCAATGGGCAGGGGCACCTTCCACTAGAGCAGGTTGCCCCATCCAGCCTGGCCTTGAACATCTTGGGATGTGGCCCAGGGTGGGCGCAAGCATGTTGTTGAGAAATATGCCTGATGATTGCACAGACTGCAGAAGGAGTCTAGGCAAGCAGCTTACGCAAAGTGTCTGACTTTTAGGTGGCTGAACCTTGCTGAAACAAGTAGTGACCTCAATTCCCTGCCCTTCCGATTGCAGTGGTGACCTTCAGACCAACGCCTGGGGCAGCAGGGTCTTTCTGAGCTTGCCAAGAGGATTCTTGGAACAACATCCTCCATCGAAGGTGATCTTGAAACCCTGAAATCACTCTTCACGTGGTGAAAAACTGGTGAACACAGCATTTGAGGAGACGCATCCATTTGCTCTGTTAGAGGTTTGGGCTCAGTTGAGGCATCAGCAGATCAAACACATGTACCCACACATCAGATGTGTTTTAAAAGGCAGAAGCCAGAATAATGGGGTTCACAGAAATATGAGAATCTCCTGCCTTAGCTCCTGAATTCCCTGAGCCACTTTAGTTTCACAAGGGGAGGGGTTTTTTTACCAAGGCTGTGAAAGGCATCTGTCTCGCACTGAAGTCAGTGCCAGCTGGACTCAGTATCTTGGAAGATTTCAGTATTCTTGCTAAGTTACCCCAGTAATAAAGTTTAGGTAAAGGTCCAAAATACCCTTACATGTCTTTTATCTTTAGGGTTTCAAGGCACTTGTATGTCAACACAGATATTCACAGAAAAGGGCAGAGAGAGATGGGAACAGTCTTGTCACTGTGTTATGGCAAATGCTGATTTTTGCAGGGGGGGCAGAGGGAGGAACAAGGGAGGAGGGGCATGGAGTGTAACCCACCGTCTGCGGGTAAGAAAGTGGTCTCAGCCTGTCATAATCCTCTTGTCCAGCAGTATCCCATAGCCCCAGATTTACAGGTTTGCTGTCAACCATCACATTGGCGGAATAGTTATCAAACCTGAAATGCAGAGACATAGGCAGTGGCTCAGTCAGGAGAAGAGGGAGCCCTTCCAGTAGTGTGGGTGGAGTTCACTAGGTGTCCCCCAGAACAAAGGGCAGTGATTCCTCTTCTCAGCTCACATGAGTGATTCTGGTTTTCTGTGAGCTTCTACCTTATGCACTCCCCACCCAGCTTCAACCCCCTCCTCGTCATCCAGCTGTCCTGGACAGGTGCCTGGCTGCAGCTCCACCTTTGCCACCACGCGTGCAGATCCATAAACCCTGGCTGTAGCTCCCCCAGAGCCCGGTACTCCTCTACACCCCTGCTGGAAATGAGGCCAATATGCCAAGTTGTGTCCCCTTACTCTTTGATAACCCAGCATGAAATATTTGAGAACAGCTGTCAGGATTGCATGCTTGGGAGCAAAGACTTAATGGAAAAAAAGGCTATTAAATCAACAGAGGTGTTCCTCCCCTCGTCCTGGAAAAATTTATTTCCTGTTCTTTTTGGTATATTTATTTTTCAGGCTAAGGAGATAGGAAGGAACCAACACAAAGACCTTGTGAATGTGCTCACAGCATATGCAGCCATTGTAAGATGCAGTCCAGGAGCACAAAATCACTGCCCTTTCTCATCTCCAGACACAAGCCTCAGACAGGAGAAAAGGTGTGTGACACACAAAATGCACGGCCACTTCATGGCTACGTGCCAGGAAGGGATGGTGCCCTTCCAAAAACCAGCTTCTGAGGAAAGATGGGTTCTTGCTGCCACAGCCATTTTTTGCAATGTCTATTGCAAATTGGTCTGGAGAAAAAGGTGAGGCTCTGAGGTTTTTCTGTACCTGTACTTCCCAAGGAATCTGAACCGGAGCTGGCAGTCAGACACACTGTGCCTAGCTCTTTTTCCCACCTCAGAGAGCAAGTAGTCATGTTCCACAGCTCAGAGGTGTGGTATGAGTACGTGTGGTGGGCATCCCCAATCATATCCCCGTGCGCTGTGGTGAGACAAATACACCTGACCACTCAGACTAAAGCAACTCTAAGCTTGCTCTTTATTCCAACAGCCTGCAGGTCTGTCCCAGCCTCACGCATACATCTTTTGGATTGCAGAGTGATTCGTGCCTTGGACAAAGAAGGAGGTGGGAACCCCTGTCCAGCCAACAGCTTTCATCTGGGTCTAGCCCAATTTTTGCAGCCTGGTGCCTGGTTGTTTTACCTAGCAGAACCCCATCTACTATTTGTAAACTTAGCAGGCAGATGGACCCTTGGGTTGGTTTGTGTCTCACAAATATCCCATTTATACCAGGGTTTTATTTGGCAACTTGTGCTTCTGGTGAAAGGTGACAGATCCTTCACTAGTTTGGCACTGCCTCCTCTTCTGGCATGGAGATTGCGACCCTACCTTCAGAGTGCAGAACAGGGGTTTCTGCACACCTTCCCATCCTGTTTTCCACGCCTCCCCACTCCCCACGCCCCCCCAAAATCCCGACCTGTTTATGCTATACTCACACAGTGGGGATGTATTCTCCTGGGAAGGCATTGGTGGTGTAGCTGATAAGGAGACAGGTTTTCCCCACAGCCCTGAAAGAAGAGAAAGAAAAATATAGCAGGAACTACAGTAGTGTGGGCAGTCTTGCTAGGATGAGATGGGGATGGAGAAACCCTTCCTCACCTCTAAGGGAGCCTTGTCAGAGACTCCTGGAAGCAGAAACACATTCGCAGGACCAGAGAGCACATAACCATAGGTTAGACAAGCAGCAGGAAGAAAGACAGGATGTTACCAGAATCGTTTGTTGTCTTCGAGCACGAAGGCTTGTTTTTACGGTCTGGTACAGAGATCACTCAGCTAAAACACATCCACTCCGAGATGGAGGTGGGAGCCAACTTTCCGGTGCCTGCACAGTGCGTACAGCTCACAGCCAGGGCCCGTGTATTGATTTGGTGCAGGAGTGCCAGGACAAAGATGCCCAGCCAGCTACAGCCCCCCTCCTGCCTTCTTCGGCAGGCACCATGACCAGGGGCGGAGGGAACCTCTTCTTGACTTGGCCGTGACACCTTCCAGTCTTGCCGGTCTACCGCAAGCTGCAGCTTCGCCTGCAGAGAGCCACCCATAGCCAGCGAGGTGCCTCTCCCCGTGGCTCGGGGAGGTATTTTTGTGGTATTTCGTAGCTAGAAGCTGGTGTTTCCTCTCCCTTCAGCCTCCCCCACACCCACGCTGCTGCAGGGTGGAGCATGGATGGCTGTGTGAAGCAGCACAGTCCGGGGGGGTGAGAGCATGGGTGTGAGGGAGGTGGGCAAGGGGCAGTCAGACTGTCGAGGGGAGGAGAAGGTGCAGTGGGAGGTGAAGCCTGCAGTGAGGGAAAGAAGAGAAACTGGAAGGAGATAAAGCAGCCAGGACAGGTGTGGAAAGGGGAATTAGTCTCCTGCGGGGCTGCTGTTTCTCAAGTCTGCGTGGCGTGGGAAAGTCTGGCCATGCTTCGGTTACAGTACATGTAAATGGAAGTGGTGAGAGCAACAAGCCTCCTCAGCCTCTGGGCATCATGGCAGGAGGAGGGAGACACCTTTCCTGGAGGGAAGGCTAGATACCCACTGCTGGGGACGATCCCACCATCTCAGCTGCAAAGTCTGCTGTTGCAGAGCTGCAGCCCTGCCTTTTCATGTGGCCTCGGCAGGCGCAGCTGGCATCTTCACCCTGGTCACGAGGCACCTGCCTCAGTCACGGTACTGGGGGCAGCCGAGGAGGAAACTGAGTCTTCAGCACGCTCTGCCGCTTGTTTACTGACTTCTGCCACCTCCCATTCTTAGATCCTCCTTGCTGAATCCCTTCTCTTTCCCCAGCTCCCTTGCTTCCTCCTTATCAGAGAGATATTGAGGGAGGGCCATGGAGTCTTCCTGAAGCTTTACAGGGAATAGCTCAGGAGATCTACAAGTCTGGGGGGGCTCAGCCATAGGAGGGGGGATGGTTAATTAGAGTGGTTGAACGGGAAGAAGCACAAGGGGTCAGTAAAGGGGTGAAGGTTACAGCAAAACTATCAAGAGGTGAGATCGGTGTCATCTGCAGGTTCCTGGGACTGAACGCAGGGAGCGTGAAGAGGGATATGGGGGGAGCATGGGGAGCTTAGCGGAGTGTCAGCAGGAGCTCCTGTGGTCAGTAAGGGTCAGCCGAGGGAGGATGACATGGCTGGTTTGGCCGTGAGGGCTGTGAAGGGGGGTGAACCGAGAGCTCAGTGATGGGGGGATGACTGGGCTGTTGTGGTGCTGTGAGATGGTGAGAGGGGAGGTGCAGCATACAGAGAAGGAAAATGACAGGACAGAAGACATTTCAGAGGAGTTGCAGTCAGAGAGGTTGGGAGCAGGACGTGCTGTGGGGTTAGCCATGATATGAGGGGGATGCTGCCTTAAGGGGTTGTTACAGGTTTGGTGCAACAAGTGAGGGTGAAACTGAGGGGTTAACAGGGCAACAGATAAATGCCCAGCGGAGGTGTTCATCCAGCTCCAGCTTGCAGCCTTCAGGGGGCTTTTCGTATCGGTAATTGTGTTTACTGGGGGCTCTGTCATCCCTTGCCCCTTCTCCCCATCCCCTTGCCCCAGCCCCTGAGAACATCTCTAACGCATACTGTTATGTTTGCAGACATCTTCATCCCCGTGTGAGTCCTGAAGGAGGAAGTGACTGTGGGGAGCAGGGCTGCTGCAAATGTCTCTTCATCTGCTACCTGATAGCTGCCCCAGATAACAGTCTGGCCAGCTCCTGGCTAGGAAAGGAATTAACCTTCTCCGTGCCAAATGTGAACTCTCCTCCACTCCCTTCCCTGCACCTATTCATCTCACAGGACCCCATCTACCCCTGACTGCTTCACTTATTGATGGCTGAGATCGGTCCGTTTCCAGGGGTCACAGGACACAGGCAGTGACGCCATCACGCTGTGAAGGCAAAGTAGTGTTACCTCCCTCTCGCAAAAATCTCAGTGGAATGAGCTCCTCCTACTTCTGCCCACAGAAATGTGATGCCGAACAGTCTCCCCCTGACCTTGACCCTGACACAGATAATGTGCCAAGGAAAGCTGAACACAGAGATGCTGGTGGACATCTCATCAGGACCGTAGTGCCGTGCCCTCCCACTTAGCCCCAGAGAGCAGATGGCTTTCAAGGAGCTATTCACCTGCCGGAGAGTGCTTGAAGCTTTCAGGTTTTAAACCTGACCCCTGCCTACAGGTTGAATCTGGCAGCAACAACCACCACCTCCTGTGTGTGGGACAGACTTGCTCCACTTTCCATGCCCCTTTTGCAGATGCCTTTCAAAATGTCCACTTCCACACCCTCCCCAGGGGAAAGTCCCGTGCCCTGGGGAGGGAAGAGCAAGAGAGGGAATGCAGTCTGCAGGAGGTCAGAAGCAAAGCTGGGGAAGTCTCACCAAGCAGCCACCTTCTTTCTTGCCCCTTGTCACCATCCCTCCCTCCCCGCCCCCACAGCAGACCAGCAGGGTACCTACCCGTCTCCCACCACGACACATTTGATGGCTTGCATGTCTCCGGACCCGTGGCGGAGGACAGCGCCCGGGGCAAAGGAAAGTCAGGCCAAGGCGAACAGCGGGGAGACACGGGCAAATTTGGGTATCAGCCCGTGCGCTGCAGTCAGCGGCAGGTTGCAGGGAGGGAGGAAGTGGAAGAGGGAACTTTACTCGACAATCACCCTCCGGTCCCTCCTCCCCTACCACCGCAGCAGCAGCTCTGCGGCCGAGGCCGTTAGCCGAAGGCGGAGCGTACGTGACTTCATGACTGGGATGATGACTGCTGTAATGTTGGGTTTTTTTCCTCTTGCATGTCTCACCCACTCCCTTCCCACCCCATCCCAGCGAACGGCTGGGGGCACCAAACTGCTTGACAGGGGAGTTGAACAAGGGTTAGAAAGCGGGGTGAGAAAATGAAGGGGTGGGTTTCCTCCTTCCTTCATCATCCAAACTGTGGAGAGGGTGTAAGCAGGGAAGGGAATCTGAAGTGAGAGTAGTTGGTGACATGTGGCAATGAAGATTTTTTGTGTCTTCCCAGTGCCCCTGAGTGTCAATGGCAAAACATCAGGGTGTTTTCTGTGAGGCCGAACAAGGAAGTTAAGCAGCCTCTAGGAAGCAGCAGCCACCCCATGGCTGCTCTGTCCCTCCTCTCCTGTGCTGGTACGGTCCTGCTGCACTTCCCCAGGTTCCCAGAGTACAAGTACAAAGAAGTATTGTGTGAAACTGTGTGTTCACCGTGGAGCAAATGCATCAAGGGGTGTAATGAGCTGCTGTCTCTCCCCTGCCACTACTAAGAGAGCCAAAACTGGTGGATGAGGGAAGCCCCTGCAAACTAGGTTCTCCCTATTCACTCTCTATCCTACTTCTGCGCAAAAGCAGCCAGGGGGAGCTGCTGCCAGACCTCTTCCATCTTGTAGAATCATAGTAAGGTTTGAGTTGGAAGGGACCTTTAAAGGCCACCTAGTTCAACCCCCCTGCAATGAACAGGGACATCTTCCACTAGATCAGGTTGCTCAGAGCCCCATCCAACTTGACCTTGAATGTTTTCAGGGATGGGGCATCTACCACGTCTCTGGGCGACCATTTCCAGTGTTTTACCACCCTCATTGTAAAAAAATTCTTTCCTTATTTCTAGTCTGAATCTACCCTCTTTCAGTTTAAAACCATTACCCTTTGTCCTACTGCTACAGGCCCTATTAAAAAAGTCTGTCCTTATCTTTCATATAAACCCCCTTTTTGTGTGGAAAGGCCAGAATAAGGTCTCCCCAGCTCCTTCTCTTCTCCAGGCTAGACAGCCCCAACTCTTTCCACCTGTCCTCATTGTCGCCACAAGATAAAAGAAATGTTGAGCTAAGCAGCAAGGAGAAGAAGAAAGCAGTCAACCTAAGAAAGAAGAGACAAAGAGCAGAAAGATCTCAGGAGGCTCTACTCCTTCCTTTCCCTTCTTGACATGAGCGTCTGCCTCCTCTTCCTTCCTTCTCCTCTCATGTAATGCTAAGCCTGGAGAAGTGTGTACGTGTGCACATCTGTGTGCTCCAGCCTGTACTTAGGAGTGGATGGGTAGGAGATGCATTTTATAGAAGAAGGGATGCAGTGACACAGAATTAATTGGAATTTTCAGGCTTTGTCAGGAGGCCAGTTAGAACAAGAACAAGGGGTTTCAGCTGCAGTGTTCCTAAAGGAAGGAACTCTGAGGGAAAGTGTTTTCTCCAAAGGTTGATGACCTTTGCACTGCTGCAGCCATGGGAGGCGGTGGCAACTGACCCGCTCGGGAGGAGAGCTCTCCCATCTGTCACTCAGCACTGGCCGCAACCCAGAAACCTTCAACAGTGGAACATTTCCAAGTCTTGCAGCTATTTCAGAATCACAAAGCGACCAGCTGTACTAGGTGTTTCCTCTGTGGGTGGTAGGGAAGGGGGAGGAAGGAAACCCACTGACTCCTCTGCAAGCAAGAGCAGGCACAAGCCATAGGCATACAGGTCAGAGGAGGACAGAGGGAGAGTGACAACAGCTATTACAGGGAGAGCAGCAGCAGGAGCTGGAAAGGGCAGGCAGGATCAGAGTACAGTGCGCCAGGAGGCAGGGACTCAGCCAGGACAGAAGGCAGGTATGCCTGGCTCTAGGGAATGCTACTGGTGGATGGAGGGAAACCATTACAGATCCCTAAGCAATTGGACACGTTGAGAGCTCTCGGATGGAGACACCTGAGTGACAAGTGAGGGCCCAGGGAGCTGGTGGAGTCCTTAGAGCTTCAGGGAGCTCTAGGTTGGGCAGGAAGCCTGGGATGGGCAAGCAAGAAACTAACCCCTTTCTGGCCATTGTTGAAACTGCATTTGGAAACATCTTCTCCACAGGAATATTTCTGTTTTCACCAGATATTTTCTCTGAAGGTTTCCAGTAACCCTTATGTGCCTGGGGTTATGTGCAGGGTAGGAAGAACAGAGAGTAAACACCTGGGAAGGATGGAGACTGAGAGGGAAGAGCTGGGGAGAGCCAGAGTATACATTGAGTCTTACCTGGGACAGAGTAACAGTCATGTGAGGATACTGGGGCTAGGGATGGGATTCAAGCTAAGGGAAACTGGATGGTAAACCAGCCAGTGGCACAGTGGGACCTGGTGGCAGGGATGAACAAGGACCGCTGACCTGCTGAATGCCAATGTGTGCTTTTGTCCCTGTAGTCTGTCATATGGGCATGTGGGACTGGCAGCATGGAAGGGAGTGAAGAAGAAGACGAGAAGTTAGAATTGTCTTGGGACAATTGGGACAGTTGTTGAGACCTGATGTACAGGTGAACCCAGTGTCAAAGACACTTTAGCTCTTTATAGCCAACAATAAGCTGTGGAAGTCCTGCCAAGAAGGTGTATCTCCAACCCTCTAATGGGAAAATTGCTTTTGGAAGACAATTGTGTGCTACTGCTATGGATAGTCAGTTCTTAAAGTCAGAGGTCTGTGCTGTGAATCTATAAACACCCCGCCTCTGCCAGTGCCTTTGTAGAGGGACAATAGAGATCTACATAAAGGCTCTCAGGGTGTTTCTTTTCTTCCTATTTAAATTATTAAAAATGGGCTATTGCATTCAAATAACATGTATTGTAATCACCCTGAGAACCACTGGCAACTGTTACATTAAAACCTCTAGGCTGTGCATGCTGCAGGAAAGGGAAAGAAACAGGCCCATAACTCTTAACTGAGCTGCTGCTTTGATGCCCTCTCGCACCACCAAGAGGTGCTCTCGACATGAGTTTCCTTCTGCATGTGCAGCTGGGCGGAGGGAAGGCAGGCACCCACCTGGGGTTTCTTGTTCCTGTTGCTGAGTTTGAGGAAGATGCTAATGGGAAAGAATTCCTCAGGGTGACAGTTCTGCCCTGAGAGACCTCCAGGGCCCTGGGGTGGGTCGCCTTGAGTGACCCATCTGTGCTGGGTTTGAGCTGCACCCATGTGGGATGGTAAGCAAAGAGGGAAATTCATGATACTATTTTTCTCCCCATAAGGATCCAAAGCAGTGAGGAGTTTGGGTGACAATATCTCTCCCTGTCATCCTGTGGAGTTCTGCTCCTTCAGGGAAGATGGGAAAAGGGTGAGTGGGCTCTTTCAGAAATGAAGTGTGCACTTCACAGTCCTGCACAGGAGGGCAGGACCTGAACAGGAGGCTTGTCCTTCAGCAAAGGGTAGCAGGGGCAATCCTTTCCACAGCAGAACCCGAGGCCCATTTCTTCACGCACATAGGGCATGGCCACAGCAGGCATTCTCATTACCCTGGGCCCTGACAGGACTTATTTTATGTGAGCTATTGCTCAGGCAATCCTGAGTGACCATGAGACCTTTTCTGTGTGTGCTTGGCCTCCACAGGGAAGAGAGTAATTTGCCTGGTTGGGCTGCAAACTGTCCCTGCTTGTTTTATTCCTCTTTTGCGTCTTCCCACTTCCCCATTCACACAGCTTCCTACCATCTGCCTCCTGCTCTTAGTTCTTGCTTTGCTGCTTCTCTTTTCCACCACTCCCACCCCTCCCAGTTGCTGCCCCCCTCTCCCTCTCTGCCCTCCTCTCCCTTGCTGCTCTGGCTTCACACTGACTGCCACGCTTGTTTGAAAAACCTGCCCTGAATTCAAAGCTCAGGTCATAACTGAAGTGGGGCGATGCACCTCAGGCCGTGATGTTCTGCAGTCCCTGTTAGAGCTCTTAGGTTGTGGATTTGCTCCATACAGCATCTGTTTTCTAACATACCAAGGGCTTCTCTAGCCTAAATTTACCCTCTCAACCAAAAACTTAGAAAAAACCCTGAATTTGCAATGCAGCCTCACTGAACACACACTACCTGCATTTACAACATAACTCATAGGAAACTCAACTTGTAAATGACATTTACTGTCTTACTCATGGGCTTTCCTGGAGACCAGCCCTACTGCAGTCAGGGGCAGACATGTTGTGTCATGGAGCATCTTCTATCTTCAGAGTGTGGCTGCTCTCAGCCTTTCCGTTTAGGGGCCAAGTAGCAGGTCCACTGCCACCCTCTGATCTAGAGCACTGAAAAAGGTTCACCTCCTCCCTCTCTTCTCCGCCAGGTACCTGGGTAAGCAGAAGACCATGGCACAGACCTTTGGGCATCAAGTTCTTTCTGATTCACACGTGCACTTCCCTCAGTTGAGAAGTTGTTCTCAGGCTCTAAATCATGCTTTCTTATGGCTTGGCCTTATCTGGTTCTCTGTACTTCTGCAAGTCCCCAGTGATTCCCAGAGGGGTTTCCATTCTGAGACATTTGGTTCTCGGGCAGTGACAACCCCCATCTTGCTGATACCACTCTGTTACTTAATGGTGATAAATACAGATCAGTATCTGACTGTGCATCCTTTCTCATGAGGTGATCAGACGGCTCCATAGCATTTTTCACCTGCCTGTTGTAGGGGGGATGTAACAGGGACTAGAGATGGCATGTGTAGATTCTAACTTGAGTGTCAACTGCTTGGCTGGACTCCCCTCCCTGCAAGCACTCTTCATATGTTATCAGATGTTAGATATGCTATGTTTTGTAAAACCAGATCTAATATATATCTTCACTGGTAAGCTATGGTATATTTCAGGAAGGCTGCATCAAGGAAGTGAAAAGTGCTGTTCAGAGTACTAAGGAAATCTATAGCTATTCTGTTTTACAAGACTAATATTTCACTACCAAGGTACAATCTTTTGCTTGACTTCTACTATTTGTTTTCAAAGGCATAAAGCTTCAATCTTGCTGCATTTCAAAGTCCATCAAAAAAAATCCCTCTGGCTCTTCATTCAAGTTTATCATACTCTAAGTGACCCTCCTGTAATCTTTATAAGAGGTTTTTGTTTTGTTCTGTGGCTTTTTATAATCACCATCTTTCTACTTTTAAAATAGACTCCAGTTCCTTGAATTAGTACAAGCAGTTGAGAATAGGCTATTCCAGCTACCCTGCACAAGTAGCTTTACTTACTGCCTGTACGTTTGCAGCCTGAGCTACTGCTCTTGCTGCCAGGGTCTGTGTTGTTCCTCACACTGGGACAAGGATTATTTTATTTCAATTGTTTTATGAAAAATTCTGTTATTATCTTTGCTCTAATGCTGTTTTACCTGGCACCAAAATACTGTCTGTGCAGCTCGTAATCACCACAATACCATGTAAGAAGTGCCACACTCTCTCCTGACATACTGCAGTCCCTAAGCCCAACCTGAACAGCAGCCTAAACCTCCTGAAGGGGCTATTGAATTTGTACAGATCTGTCCTTTGTCTCTCTGCAGAGGGTTGTGGGAACACAGCTGACATTTTCAGCACAGAGAAATATATGGCATTTTGTCACTGTCTTTATCTCCTTGAAAGTAGCAGAGAATATTTATATTTCCCTTTTATTTACACAATTATTGGAAGCCTATACCAAGGAGTAGAAAAGTGCACCCATGCTGTTGGTTTGATATTTTCCTTTGTGACCACCAGAACAACAGATATTTCCAGCTCCAATTAAGTCTCTGTGTACAGTCAGGGAGCATCCTGGGAGAAAAAGCGGATTGTGGCACAGCAGCCTGGGGTATTGATCTGCACCACTTTGTCTAATCTGTCCATGCTTGATGAGGTGAGAACTGCTGGACCAGCCTGGATGTCCCCATTGCAAACACTCCCACCTCTTGCCTGCACAGCTGCAGTCCGAGATAACCACAGCTGGGAAAGATGTGCAGTGGCAGCGGCAATCACTGGATGTAGCCCCAGTCCTGTATCAGATGCGCTGATTTCTGGGCATCTGCTTCTTCCTGTCCCTGTTCCCAACAGCTCTGGAGGCACAGGAGAAGCATTGCTTTACCTGCAGGGTGATGGATGTGAAGGGGAGTGATAGGAGGGGATGAAAAGGGCTAAATGCCACCCCAATCCAACCCAAGACATGTCTGACCTGTCCCAGCCCCCTTTACTTACCCCAATATTATGTAGGCCACTCAATACCCCCCTCCCACCCAGTTTCCTTGTTGACACCTCTTCTTGCACAGCTAAGAGAACTTTCTTTGCACCTCTGAGCTAGGTATGTTTTGGAGCAAGGAGTGGCTATTCCCAGCTCTACTCTTTGCCTTGCCTTGTTCAAATAATCTCTATCACCTGGAAAATGTTTTTTTTGTTTTTCATCCAGTATCCAGCTTTTCCAAGGAGTGCATTCCTTGATGGGCTATGCCCTTGATCTCATCTGGGTTGATGTTGCTGCAGTCATCATGGTGGGGATTTTTAATGTGTAGGCCACAGGTTTCTCTAGAAAGAGGAAGATGCCAGAACCAGTGCCCGCTATAAGAGTCAGTCCCCTAGATGTGGGTGTCTTTCAGCATAAGTTGATTTTTGCTGCATGTGAAATTCTCCTTGTTCAGTCTGTATTTGACCTAAGCTGTGTCTATGCTGGCCTTGTTGACAACCCGCGTGCTCTGAGCCACTGGCTATGGGCTAGCTCTGACCACACTGTACAGCATCTAAATCTCATCTCCCTTAGCACCCATTTGATGTTTTAATTTTTATATGTTCTTGCTTGCTTGCTTCCTTTCTTCCTTCCTTCCCTTTCTTTCTTGTTCTCCCACATTCTATCTGGCTTTGTTTTTTCCTTTGAGAGGGCTGTGTTGTCACACATCCATGATATTTTCATGCCATGACCACAGAACTTGTTACTTACCTTAAGGGCATTTCCAGGCACATTGCTGGCTGAGCTAGTGGTGGTATCCACCTGAGTTCACTACAGATCCATATTGCCTGTCTAGAATGCTCAGACAAACTCATCTCTCATCTGGGTCTAGGTTTCCTCAAGATAGAAACTAGTTGTTTTGTTCCAGGGTAAGCCTGGAACCAAACTAGTCTGTGCACCATGTGAATGAGTGGAGAACTAAGGACCTGGAGAGGGAGATGTAGTTACCCTGCACTTTGGGAAGAATAGGAGATGCTCTAGGCTTAGTTTAGTTATAGGATGCTGTCTCACTTCTTGCATACCCTCATGAGAAAATATCTCACAGGGGTTTCATTCCTACATGAAACAGACTTCTGTGATTCTTTAACAGTGCATTTCCTATTCAGACTCCTTTGGCTCAAACAACTGAAAGCATTTAAAGCGCATCAAGGCCAACCACTGTTAAAGGCAAGGTGACCAGAACCAGGAGATGCAAGCAGGGGAGGCAATCACTGAAGTGAATTAGTTTGTAAGGTCTCAAAACAGGGCAGTCAGGGATTCTAACAGACAGGCGTGAAAAGCTGTGAGAAGGAAGCATCAAGGAGTTAAGAGATGAAGCAAATATGGATTAGAGAGACAGATACAGGTTTGGCACTGCTCTCTGTTGGAGTGGCTGAGGGTACTGCTGCAGTGCACAGAGCCATCCATTTTGCTGTTTGCAGGGTGCTTGTGGTCTGACCTGCCCACAGACACATGTATAAGAGCAGCCCTGATCAAGCTGTCTATGTATGTCACCCACCTTGGACACAGGCAAGATCAGGTCTTTCAAGGAAGTGCTTTAGGTTGCCCTGTCTGCTCGATGCCAGCTGCAGTACTGCTGAAACAACTCTTCTGTGGAAAACCATGATGAAGGGATGGGAGGTGATATGCTGGACCCAGGCCCAGTGCAGGAATTGGGACACTGGTACAGGCTGTGGGGCAGTGAATTCTCCTCTGATGTGGCCCAGAATCTCAGGACAGAAGTTGAGTTTTCAAGGGGTGGGCTTTTGGCAATTTGTGACCCAAAGGCATGTCTCTGGTAAATTTTAAGCATGGACATTGAGTGTAATGAAGGTCAGGGCAGACATGGGTGTAATGGTTTGAAATCAGTTTGCATTAATAAATCTCTCTCTCTTCCCCTTCTTTTTATCCCTCCCAACTAAGCTCCTACCTGCTTCTTTGAAAATATTGACTCTGGTCATGTGCCACTGACTCTTCCTAAAGATCATAGGTTATGTGTGACCCTGCCTACAGCTGCCTGTGTGGATTCATTCTGGATTTCTGCCACACCTTGACTTCTTTAAGGTTAGGATATCTCCTACTCTTCACTAGAGCACTTCAGTGGAGTGCTTGTCCACCCCAGTAACAGCACTGAACCTATAGCATGACCACAGGCCAGAGCAAATGCAAGAGACTGAGAGGAAGGGAGGGCAATCTGTGTGTTTCTTGAGTGGCCCTAGTGCAGTGCACCTTAGCCAGAGTGTTCAGCCAGGTCCTACCTTTTGCATCAAGCCTTTTAAAAGGCCAGTTATTCTCTCCGGAGGATCTCAGACTCAGCTGATGGGAATGTGGGAAAGTAATAGCTCTTCCTTTCCTAGTGAGCCAAGGACCTTCAGCCTCACAGGAGCCTATTCCAAACAGTGGCAAGTGCACACAAATGCTAACTCCAGCTGCCTAAAAAGTCAGAGGGTCATTTTTTATTTTTCTACACATGCAATGCTCTTGCAAACTCTAACTTGCTGTCTCATGGAAAGATGGTAGGTAGAAGTCTAAACCTGTTTTGCTGTCCTGCTCAAGGTCTGCTGTGAGTACAGCAACACTTCAGGGAGCAAAGGATGGAGAATGCTTCAGGGGTAAGTGTTCATGCATGGAGAGGAGCAGTCCCTCTGCAGCTTCAGTCCTGTTAGAGGAGGAAGGAGCCCTCTTTGGGCATCACACCTGGTTTGAATTTTACCTTGACCTATTTATTCAATAACCACTTCTCTGGCATGGTGCTCTCCTGCATGCTGCTTTTCCCTCATTGCCTACATCAAGAGATCTACCACATAAACCACATGGCAACCAAATGCAACTCAAGGGGAAGTGTACAGCCTTCTGGGGCTGTGTGGAGGGGCTGGAGGAAAAAGGGTACCTCTGCCTCACAAGTGAACAGGGCAGCACAAGTGTCTTCAAAAGGGTCCTGCTATTGCCAGTTCTCCCACCAGCAGGAACATCACTAAACCTGAGAGACTATTTCATTCCTCCTCAGTTCACTCCATCCTTACTTACAAGGCTTCCAAAGAAAAAGAGTTTGCTAGTGGGAAAAAAAAAGGAGCAAGACTTATACAAGTCACTTAGTGTGTAGTGAGGGAAGGAAAAGAAGAAAAAGACTCTTTCTCCCCTCCATCAACCACCCTACAATTTTGGAGTCTGCATCCCCCCCCACACTGCTGCAGAATTAATACAGGAAGAATCTTTCCTTTAAAATGAAACCACTTCCCAAATCAGATGGGTTTTCTGAATCAAGAACTTCCCTTTTGTCCCCCTCTCACACCTCGGAGTATCTCAGACAAAAGCCCAAAGTACTACCAGCCCCTCACTGCTCATTGCAGCCCCCTCAAACAGGGATGTGTGCTCAGCCATCCCCCAGAAAGCTGCTGGGATGGAAAAGCGTGTGTGGATTTGCAGTCCAGAAGTAGCCCTGTTAGCTCATAGTGATTTGCAGATGCAGTTTCCTTCACCCATGCGAGCTCATGAGATGCGGTCAGAGGGACGAGGAGGGGAAGGGAGGAGCCACAGGGCAACCCGCCCCCTCCCCCCCCACGCTGCTATCATCTGGGGTACTGACTGTTTCGGTTCTGTGCAGCATCTCAACAAGCAGAAGGCAAGGGGGAACAACAATTTTGTTGAAAATATACCACGCTCTTCAGGATGGACTTGTGTTCTGCTGGTAAGCCTCCACCGTCGTTTGCCTTGTTTTCTGTGAGGGCTGTGCGCTCAGTTTGATGGGGCAGAGTGCACCACGAAATCCCAGTGGGTAGAGCGGATGCTTCCAGCAGGCAGAGTGGATGCTCCCAGCAGCTGGTGGCCGGAGGAACGGCATGGTAGAAGATTGCTGGTGGTGCAGTTAATTGCTTGTCAGCTTTCATCATAGGCATAGTTTTCTTTTTACTTGCTCTCGCGTAAGCCAACTTCCTTTCACATCAGAAGTTTTCCCACTGGTTTGAATTAACTTTGCGCTGAGAGTGTCTACTGCTGAGGTCCCTTGTGCTGGTAATCCTGAGCTGATCTGAGAACCGACTCAGGGGTATCAAGGGCCTATGCAACACTTGGGATGAGCACCTATAAGATTTGGCTTACTCTTCATGAAACTCTGGTGTGGCTTGCAAGCTCCCCAGTGCTGTTTCCATGGAGCTCGTTTGCCTTCATAGAGCTCCTCATGCCGTTGTGTATCCCAGTGCAACAGCCTCGCAAGGGTTTTGGTACCGGGGGCCTCTCTTGCTTATGTCCATGCTAAAGGGAAATGACTGTTTGAGGGTTTTACCAACTCCAATTCACCTGCAGGTGGGTCTGCCTGGTCCTGAAATAATCTGCAAAGGCAGATTTGGGTGAGAGGAGATAAGCCACATCTGAGGAACTGAGAGAGATCTCAGGTTTTATTTCTTGCTTTGGCAGGTGGTGGATAAAGCGATTGGGATTCAGCAGGGGAAGGCATACTGCTAGGCTGAACATTGCTAGCCTCTGGCTGAGTAAGCTCTGAGTGTGTGTGTGTGTGTGTGTGTGTGTGCAAAGGCAGCAGATAGAGATGAATGGGAATGGGCTGAACAAGGGCCAGGAAGAAAGAAGATTATTTTGCAATGGCCCCACTGTGTCTGACTGTCCTCAGGCTTTTGCATATAGGATGTAGAGCACAGAGTGAAGGGAGAAAGCAGTGCCCAGTTTCAACAACTCTTCTGCACTTTTTAGCTCCTAGGTAGGTAGCCAAGGAAAAGGCAAGCTCCAACCGCATACCAGCCTCTCTTGTCAGGGAAATTGGTGGGACCTGTGGGAGCTGAGTTTCTCCCAGCATCTGCCTATGAATGTTGGTGAGGGTGGGTCTCTTCAGATCACCCACCTGTCACCACCTGAAGGTAACTGTGGATAAAGCTTCTGCAGGACAAGCTGGGCAGGAGGAGGAAGGGGGTACCTTATGTTTTGCTACTTGTTTTGGGGTGTGCTTTCCACAGAAATAGGCGCTCTGAACTGACAGTCTGACAGAGTCATTCATACAAGTTGCATGTTACTGAGTTAATTATGTCTTAGATGTTACACTGCAAGAAGACAAGGATACGCTGCTCAGGGGCAATGTGGGTTTGCTCAGCTGTGTCTAGAGGCAGAGCCTGGAGACAGGCAGTGCCTGAAGAGATGTGCTGGTTCTGTCTGGTGTTTTTGCTCAGTCCCAGCCTGTTATTCACACCTGGGTGGGAAAGTGGTTTGGGTTGATGCTGCTCTACCTCCACCGCCAAGGCTGCTGCCAGATGCAGTTTTTCAGTGAGCTTTAGAGCACTGAATGTGTTTAAAGTTGCTTGGTTGTGGCATGATTTTAGTGAAAATCAGGGGTACACATACACCTTTTCCAAGAGTCATTCCTACCTGGAGATGTAATGGTCCTTTTAGGTAGCTGTCTACTACAGCTGCATGCAGATGAGACCTGCTTCTGTGGGGAGGCTGCTCTCCCTGCAGTGGACTTCATCTTCCAGCTTCCTTCAGGGCCCTCTAGCTACAGTATGGGTGAGGCCGCAGAGCCCGTATGCCAAATCCTTGAGTGGGGTGTGTCAAACATCAGAGAGCAGACTGGTATCTAGGATGTGTGGGGTGAGAGCCGTTCTGATTGCTGTGCATTGTCATGTGGAATAAGGGGGCCAGGAGTCAGCATAAATTCTTCTTCACAGCTTTCCTCCCCCATAGCTGGAATGTGCACATTAAACCCGTGTGAGGTCCATGTTGAATTTCTTCTGACACAGGCTGGAAGAGAACTGTGGGGTGGCTGCAGCAGGGAGACAGATTGGGCTGGAGGGAATTGAGGAGCTGGAAGTCGTCCTGCTACCTGCCTGGTACCTGGCTGAGGAGGCAGTGGTCTGTACTGGAAATTACACGGAAGTAATACCAAAAACAAAAAGGAATTTCAGGTGAAAATCTTCCACCAGACAGCCTCAGCTAGACAGGAGGTGCCCATCAGGCTGCTCTGCTTGTGCACTGCCATGGGTAGAGGTGCCTAAACCCTATAGCAGCCCTGTGTTGCCTTGCAAACAGGCCGGCAGAACCTTGGCTGTTGTACTGTGGGTGGGTAGCACGTGGATGGCCTGTAACAGTGCTACAGATGCAGTCATTCTTCATAACCTTCCCCTACTGCTTCTGCTGTCCACCCTTCCAGCTCTCCTGGGAGTCACTTCCCACTTGTCTCTCTGCTCCTTTCCTTTTCATACACTTGCTTGGGAGTGAAAGCCTCGCTTAGCACTGGGCAGCTATGCACAGCCCTTTGCTTTGGGAAAGGAGACCAGCAAACACAGAACTCTTGGCTGACCGCATGAGTACCCAGACTTTTGGGTAACTCTGACCTGTCCTCCAGATGGGGAGGCTGGGGGCGTAAGTCACCACAACTGGAATCGAAGTCTGTCTTCTGTTTTGAGTGACAGCACTAAGAATACAAGCCTGGGCAATTCATGAAGAACTGGCAGGTCTTTCTATCTGGGTCTGCCTCAAGAGTGGGAAACAACCTCAAGAGCAGGTGTAAGCCCCACAGATGTGATGCTGATGTGCTTTCCTTTCAATATTTGCTCTCTGCAAATAAATTCCAAGCAGCAACCTCATGTCCTCTCTGGAGAGGATGCGAGACAGTTTCTTATGCCTTGTGTCTGAACTGGAAGGCTTCCACGTTGGCTTGGCTGACAGCATCCCCCTGAAACCTGTGGGTATTTTCATGGGGTGTTCTTCAACGAGGTGAAATTTCCCCCTGTGCAGAGAACCCTGACCAGTGCTATGCTTCATCTGTGTCCTGACCTAGCCTGAGAGGGAAGTGGAACTTGGTGGTACTGAGGACTTTGATGAGACCAAAGCTGTTCCTCAGTTCCCCAGTGCAGGGATGAATTCCCTCTGCCATTACGAGCATTGGGAGCAAGCCAGGCTGTGCTTCACTCTGAGTGTCCCTCTCCTGCCTGCTCGACTTGCTCTCAACATGGAGAGGGAAGGAAAGGCAAAGCAGCCTGCTCTCATTCTCTCGTCTGCCGCTTCCTCTGCTGCCCTTCTGTGGACAGTTCCCCAAATAGGACTTTTGTGTTCATTTCCCCTAACTGTAGACCCCACTGTGTGCAGTAGCATCGATACACGGCCTCAAAATAGCCTTGTGCAGAGCATTAGGCCTTCTGTCAGAGAAGCAGAGTAACATGTAGGCACTGACCTCACAATTATTTTCCAAGGCAATACGGGACTTAAGTTGAGGAAACTTAGAAAACCTTTCAAGGACCCTCTCTGCAGCTCAATCTAAATGGCTTTGAATGTTCTATCCATCCAATTTTCCTTACTATGTCACCCTTTCCAGGTTTTTTGTCCCTTGATTCCTTCCTCATGATTCTATGCTTTGTTCCCTCCATCCTCCCCTTACAAGCAGTCCTTCCCACATTTTTCTCATTCTGACAAACTGGTCAGGTAAATCACCTGGGAGCTGGGGTTGCCAGATGTTCAGGAGGAAGGAGGACTGAATTATTTAGAGTTTCAGTGGGGGTCATGTGGGTGAGATGGTGTCCTCTGGGAGCCTCACATCTCTCTGAGATGCTTTAAGCTGCTTCAGTAGACACAGAACAACTGAAGCAAAGCAACCAGCCACACCACAGACTCTGCTGATGGTGTGTGTGTGTGTGTAAGGGGATGTTCTTCAGGTGCATCCTGCTATGGTGCTTTTGTGGAAAGAAATGCAGGACAAAGGGTATTAGGAGTAATTTGTCAAGGAATCGCCCCAGTGATTCCACAATTACCAGTCCCTGTAGGGATGAGAGAGATAGAGCTGGGGAGACCAAGAGGCTGGCCTCATCTCCTGCAGATGCCAGCGGTGGGAGACAAAGTAAGCTGAAACACCCAGGCACCAATGACATTCAAGGGGAAGTCAGCAACCTGCCTGACAAGCAGCAAAGCCACTGTATGTTGTTTTTTTTTATTGTGGTTTCTTTTTGTTTGTTTGTTTTTTGTTTGTTTGCTTGGTTGCTTGTTTGTTTTTTTTTTTTTTCCCCCTCACATATAGGTTTGGCTCTTGTGAGCTGCTGGATGCCACAGGTTTTCCTCCCTTCTTGACCGGCTTCAGCAACCCATCAGCTTCTTGCAGGTCATCATGAGGGCTGTTTGCAGAGCTGAGAGGGGATATGGGTTCTTCCCAGCCCTGGCTTCATGCTGGCTCCTTGCCCGGTGCTCTCCTCCCAGAGACTCAGCAGCCTCTCCCCAGGGAATGCAGGGCTTGAAAACAGCAGGAGGAGTGATGGGATAGAAATCACAGCCTGAGAAAAGTAATAGGACAGACTTAGCCCATGGAAACTCAAACAGCTAGGAGGATGGGGGAAAGATTAGGATGTGGGAAGGCAGGTCTCTCTGAGCTGTTGTGGTCATGAGAGGAAAGAAGCTTATGGGCTCTGAGATGACTGCCCTTGTCCCCTTTTCCTTCTGCTTGTCTTGGCTGGTTCCTTCCCCTTTTTCCCCCACTCATATTTATAGCAGTTACTTTGCATGTGAGATCCACACTAAGAGAATTTCCAAGGCAGCTGGCATCACTTCCCCTTTTTTCAGGAAAATGGGAGGCCCAGGGGATTTTGCCTTATGAAACAGTGGAGCAGGGCATCCTGTGACATGACCTGGCTTCCTGGGAAGCTTTGTCTCACAGTGTTTAGGTGCGGCAAGGACCCTGTCTGCAGTGATCTCCCAGGAGCTCCAGTGCTCTCAGATTTCTATGAGCCCTCTGGTTTTTTTTCCTGGGGCTCCTGCTTTACCTCTCTAGGGCTGCAGCCTCCTCTTTCTCCTTGCTGAAGAGGCTGTGCTTCACCTGGATTATATTTAGCAGCAGTGCTGTCACCCCAATTCTTCTAGGTCTTTTATAAATCATTTTGTGGTCGCTTTGGCTCTGCTGGTATCTGTTTAACTTCCTGTACTTTACAATGAAGCCTGCTTGTATTTCTGCATTGTCTGTAGTCTACAGAACAGCAGCCTCCCACAGACACCTCTTCTTCAGCAAGGCTTTCATCCCGCCAGATCCTGCCCTCAGACTTGAAGAACCTCGCTTCTTTCTCTTAAGCCATTTCTGACTCTAGCTGTGGTGGATCAATCCACGAAGCCAGTGGCTCTTCATGGGAGGTTCGGATGTAGATGAAGTATTTAGGTCACAGCTCTTCAGTGCATAAAGATGACTGAGATAAAAACCACCGAAGAGCATTTGGTAAGACCTCCTCATTGTGCTCACAGTGAGCGAAACGGGTTGAGTAGGCAGGATGGGTTGCTGCAGGGTTAGCTCATAGGGCTACCAGCACAGCAGTGGGCTGCAAGGAGGGGTATATGGGTCTGTGCTGGTCACCCTGGGCTGAGAAACATTTGCAGGGCAAAGTGTGCCGTGGCTGCAACAGCAGGGAATGTAGATGCTGAAACACAGAAATCAGCGTTGCAGTGACACAGCCCTAGGAGACGATAGGCACTGAGAGGTTGAGGCAGCTTTTCCTCTGTCAGCTGTGTTTTCCTGTTTCCTATATTGACCCCAGTACTATCCTCACAGGCATCTCCTTTTTTTTTTTTATTTCCCAGGGTCAGCTGACTTGAGTAAGGCTGAAGAGGCTGAAATAGAGACAATCAGGCAGCACAGACAGGAGCTTTTGGAGGACATTAAGGTAAGACCCATCCTGTTCCTGCTGTCTTCCTAACTTTCTCAAAACAGTCTTCACCAAGGAGTGTCTTCACATAACAGTGCAGGCCATGCAGAAGGGCTCCTGCACAGGAGGCATGTCCTCTGGCATGATTCAACTTGAATTCTGAACTTGCCACCAGTGTGCATACAACCTGTGGTACTCTCTGCTGCAGGAGTCATAAACGACTCTAATGGGATATTTAAGACTGGTCAACTCAATAGCGAGGATGGGCTGGGATTGCGTATTTAGGATTAAGGAAATGAACATTACTTTACTAAGTCATACTGACAGGGATCTGGCTCAGTATTTATGATTAGTTTTAATTACTGATTACCTGTTAATGACATATCAGTCCTAGTGACCTGCTGCATCCCCCTGCGTTTATCAAACCATTTGTTTGTTTGTTTTTGGACCTCTAACAAGTCCTCAGGATTGTCTCTTTAGAGAGGTGTGATGGCAGGTCCTTCCACACAAGTTTCCATGGTTGAATCATTTGAAATTCAGGAGCTAAGATCACAGCTTTGGTACATCGTTGCAATACCTAAAGCTTAGTAAGCAACACTCCCAGCTCTGGAGATGGATGAAGCATGACAGAGTGAAGGTCAGAGCAAAACTGAAATCCAGAAGCTCTTTTAAATTATGGGATATTGGAGAACTTGCGTTTCTCTATCTGGGTGCATACTGTGGTCACATCCTCACTCTATGTTGAGGCAAGATCTGTCATAAAACAAGCTTTCTTCTCCCACCTATTCTGGTTTGCATGGGGAAGAATGTGTGTGATTCCTGGAAGAGAGCCGTGATGTGCTCTGGCTCTGAGGAGGACCATAACTACAGGATAGAAGCAAGGAGATACAGGCATCTTCATTTCCTTGGTAACGCAGAATACCCAGCCAAGGCGGCCATGGTCTGTCATGGGACTAAAGGAAACTGAATTCTACAGTTGATTTTTTAAAAAATTTGGCAGTGATTACTCTTCTTTTATTCCTCTCTTCGTTCTTCACCTAAAGACAGTTAGCTGCCCGATAGCATTTGAATGATAGGTACGTTAAAAACTCTGTGCTGCACAATGTGGCCGCTTCAGGTTCATATTGACCTCACAGTTACTGGTTCCACTTCCCCTTTCCTGGATGTGTAGCAGGGCTATGCAAAGTAAAAGCTACAAGGAAATGGGCATGATGGAAGGGCTTTTACATCTGACACTTGTTTGAGGAACTGAAATCAGCACTGGGGTGAGTTCTCTGACACTCTCCACACTGGCTAAGCTTGATTTTCCAACTTTGACTGACAACAGATGTGAGAACATCTTTCTGCCCCTCTCTCCCATTGTTTTCATCTGGAATCCGGCAGGGTCACCCCAGAGCAGTGCCCATTTCATAGACATCCTTGGCTGGTCGGGACCATCTGACCTGTCCTCTTCCTACCACTGAGGGAAGAAATAAGACATCCTCTGTATGCATCTGCTGTTTTCCCCTCCACCGTCTTTATCCATCCTGATATTTCTATTACAGAAGCTGAAGGAAGAGATTGCTGCAGTGTTCGCAGAGATTGAGTGCTTCCAAAATGCAGAGGAGAGGCAAGAGGCAGACAATAAACCTGGGGGGCAGACCAGGCAAGTGGTACAAGATGGGTATTCCTTTGTTTACAAAGCCTCTCTCAGTGCTGAGAAAACAAAAACACGGATGGGATCTGGATCACAACAAGGACTGGGAAATGAGGCCAGGAATCCCCTTCTCTATTCTGAGTTTTCTCTTCATTCCTGGATAGTCAGACACCTCTCCTTGAGATTTCTGAGTTACCTTGTAAGTGAATTGAAACACAGCCCTTTATTCTAAGTTTGACTTTCTTTCTTCTTTGTGTTTGCAGCAAACTGTCACAGAGGGATAAACTTCTGTCCCTGGGCCGGAAGAAATTCAACATGGACCCTCCAAAGGTAAGATCTGCTCATTCCACTGATGAGGAGAAATCTCTAAGGAAGCGCTTCTGTGGGCTACTGGTCCACTTGCAGCCACCTATGTCAAAAGAACTATGACATGGGACTGTGGGGCTGGTTTGCTACCTCATTGAGGCTCCAGTTAGTAGCACCTCCAACCTCTCCCTGATCAAGCTCGCCCCATCATGTGCCCATAGGCCATCCCATCAGATGTAACCCAAAGCTAAGAGAAATAAAGCGAGGATGGTTTAACACTGCCAGTGTGTCAAGAGAGCCAAATTTGTGGCCTGTGGAGTGAACCCAGGTTTTCCATTTTCTGGGACTCTGACCAGCAGGGTCCAGGCTCCATAGCCTTCAGCCCTCTGCAGAAATCTCTGAAATAGTCATGATTAAATAGAGAAGATGTGAGAAAGACAGTCTCCTCTTCCTTCCTCCTCACTGCTGGACCCTTTTTTGAGCTCTGTAAGGAAAACCACAAGCTGCGATTGAACGATTGCTCATTGTCAGCTAACCACCACAGCTAGCATCTTGGGTGACCTGTTGGTCTGAGTGACAACGTTTCATGCCTCCCCCCTGCCATGCTGAGACCCTCAAGATGCCTTCCCCAGTGTCCACACCCCAGCTGGAGTGCTTGCCAGCCCCCTGGACATCCCTCTGCCAACAGGAGCTGTCTCAGTACTTGCAACCTGCGTGAGAGCAGGTTTTGTTTTGTCTTTCTGTCTGACCTTGGTTTGAGTCGCCAGGGGCAACTCTTTCCGTGGCACTGTGCCATGCTGTGCAGAAATACCTGAACTGGTTCTTACCCCAAGCCAGTTTAGCTTTTTTTAGTTCAGTGCCAATCAGCCTGGTCGAAATGTTACAGTATGGGCTCATATTATGTAGATCGCTGTTTATTGCTTCCCTTTTGCTACACACCACAGGCTGAGAGGTGCTGCAATGCAATGAACTCTCTCTGCCCCCCTTTGCTAAGGTTACACTTCATCCATGAAACACTGATGCTTTTAAATGAGTTCCTATCTCCAAGATCTCAGGGCACGCTCCTGAGGCTGGAGGAGGTAAGCGTTAGTCATCTGACTGAAGG
This sequence comes from Eurypyga helias, assembly GCF_000690775.1. Taxonomy (NCBI): domain Eukaryota; kingdom Metazoa; phylum Chordata; class Aves; order Eurypygiformes; family Eurypygidae; genus Eurypyga; species Eurypyga helias. The sequence continues at coordinate 31,449 of NW_010262850.1, forward strand.
AAACCTTTTGGGTGAAACGTTTTCTTCTGGAAAATGGAGCCACATCATCACCGCTATGGCTTTGCAAAATTAAATTGATCTTAGCAAAATTCTGTCTGGGGAAAAAGAAAGGAAAATAGTGTGGAAAAATCTCACAAACATTTCAATTTCTTCTTTTGAAACTGCTTTTTCTTTGGGGCATTTTAGAAATAGTTTCTTATATATTACAAGGCAAAGTGAATTGATTCTGTTGAAGCAGAACATTTTGATGGATCTAAAACAATTTTCATTCCTTTATTGTATTTTGTGAGGAGAATTGCAATGCGATCTGGAGAGTTGCAGTGGGTTTAGATATTGTTAAGAATCTGAACAAAACCTCCACTTCTTGTGACTTTGAAAATCATGGAATTCCCTCTAAAATAGGATGTTAACTCTTTGCACAGCCCATCTCAGACTCTCTGTATTCCTTAAAAATCACATTCCATCCTTACTGGCAGGGGAGGATGGAGCTGAAAAGATTGCAGACTTCTCTGTTCTGTGACATAGAAGAAAATGTAGGAAAAAATAATTTTAAATTGTCTTTTGTCGGAGTATATTTTTTACTATGTCTTTCTTTTAAACAAACATTTTTTGTTTTCCCTTTAAGTTAATTCAGAAGAAAATTCTATTTAGAAACAGAGCACTAAGATATTTTGATTGAAAATGTTTAAATGAACTATTCTGACTTTGCCTTTTTGGACTTTCAACCTACATTGCCCTCTTTTGTTTGCTTGAGTTTTCACCCCAGAGAAACATTTGTCCAAATCGAGGGACGTGGGACTGTCCCACCACGGCTTATGAACAGGAATGGATTACGGGTGGGAACGTATCTGCGTTCTCCAATAATGAGGCTGTGGGTTAATGAAGGAGGCAACATCATCAAAGCCAAGGAAGGCTGATATCAGGGTGTTGGGGTTCTATATTCTCCTCAGCCCACAGATCTGTCTCACTTCACTGTCTTACTTCTCCTCCCTCAGGGGATCCAGTACCTGATTGAGCACCAGGTATTGTCCTCAGACCTGCAGGAGATCGCCAAATTCCTCCATAAGGGTGAAGGCCTGAACAAGACAGCCATTGGGGATTACCTGGGTGGGAGGTGAGCAACCCATCCAGGATGAGGAGGCTCTTTGGAAGCCCTGTCCTGCCTGGCCCGTCTCAACTGTCATTTTGGATGATCCCAGGCAGACCTCGGTCAGGTGCCAGGACTGAACATACCTCAGCCTACAGTGGGCTGGGTGGGCAGCACACCTTTGGGTTGTAGCTAAGGCTGGCTGTATGGGTCACCTTTCCTCTGCCTGAGATAGGGCCAGCCTTCCCAGACAAGAGTGTGCATTTTGGCTTCTCATTGGGCAGGGGGGAAGTTGAGGTTGGGATGGAGCCAGGTGCATGTTGTCACACAAAGGGGCATCCAAACTGAGCAGGGTGGAAGCTCTCTTCTGACCTTTTCCCTCTGTCCTCTCCCAGGGACCCCACAAACATTCAGATCCTCCAGGCTTTTGTGGCATGTCACCAGTTTGCCAACCTCAACCTGGTGCAGGCACTGAGGTGAGCGAGCGGGCAGGACACAGGGGATGAGCAGGAGCCGGCTCAGCCACTGAGTCTTACCACCCAGGGAGACTGTGAAGCGCTTCGGGGCTGAAACGGGGCTGCCCAAGGCCCTGCTGCGTGTGTTGGCTCTGTGAGGAGTTAACACCTTTTCCTGGAGGAATTCTTTCATGCCCCTTGACTGGACTGGCCATGTGCAGAGAAGATGGGAAAAGCAAAGCTGGTCACTGTGGCTTCAGTGGCTGGGGGTGTGGGGCAGGTATTTGCACCAGGAAACATGTCTGTCCCCAGTGCCTGTTTTGTCAGTGGCAAAGTGACTCTGCCTTAGGGCATCTTGTTGTGTTATAGGCCAGCCTCCCGGCAGGACCCTTTCTCTTGAGGTCTCTGCTGCCTTGCAGGGCACTCCTTAGGGAAGAGGAGCCATGATTTCCAGGATGCTTTGTTCTGCTTCCTGCTTTTACGGTGTTTGAGGCTGATGAGGTCGGGCGGTTTCCAGAGAGAGGAGCGGAGCTCCTGCTTCATGCCCTGTGTTATCTCCCCACTGTGATGGGATGACTTCTTTTATTTTCATGGTGTTCCATGTGTTGAGGGAAGGGCTAAATGTCCCTTGCACCCAATCTGACTAACTCTCTGGCATACTGTTCCTGATAGACAGTTCTTATGGAGCTTCCGGCTGCCGGGGGAGGCGCAGAAGATTGACCGGATGATGGAGGCCTTTGCCAACTGGTACTGCAAGTGTAACCCAGGAGTATTCCAGTCCACAGGTAGTTATGGGGGAAAGAAGGACTGTAAAGCTGAGCTCCACTCTTTACGAGAGAGAGGAGCCTTCCTTTTCCATTCACAAAGCACGGAGGGCATCACTTGGAACTGGGGATGTTTTCCTTTAAGCTGAAGGAGGCAGCCCAGTTTCTGTGAAGCTTTCCAATAGGTTGGGGGTCTTCAGCCCTCCTTGTGTTACTGTGCTCCAATCCATCCCCACGGGGAATAGACTTGAGAAGTGCTCCCAGCCCCACATGAGGTGTACCTCATCGCAGCAAGAATAGCACTGACAGACATGGGTCTCTAGGAACTTTCCTGCTGGCAGAGCCGTTATCAGACCAGATATACCCAACTTGCCCCATCACACTGAGGGGATGGAATCATGTCCATCATAGCATATCAGCTCTGTCACTCTTACTCCTAGCAGAGGTGACATTTCCCTCTTCCTACAGCTGAGGCCATAATGCTGTTCTCCAGTGACTGGAAACCAAGCCACCTCTTAGAGTGTGCATTGATCTGTTCTCTAAGACAAGTGCCACCCATCCTGGTTTTATTTCTTGTTGACAGACACCTGTTATATACTCTCCTTCTCTATCATCATGCTTAACACCAGCCTGCACAATCCCAATGTGAAGGACAAACCCCCTTTTGAAAGGTTTGTGTCCATCAACAGGGGCATTGACAATGGAGGAGACCTGCCGGAGGAGCTCTTAAAGGTAAGAAGACCTCCAATTTTCTCATCAGTCCCTCTTTTCTCTTTGTCTTGGTGTCCACTAGGAAACAAAGGTCCACAGGTCTCAGTGTAATACAGGCTTACTGACCTACACTGCTCACATCAGTCAGGACGCCAGTGCCTGACCTCTTACACCAGGATATATCTTTGAGAGAGTAGAACCAACAAGCCTCAGATGAGTGTCAGGATCTCTTCCAGCATCAGCATCTCTTCCAGCATCTTTAAAGGTCTCAGAGGTTCCATGGTGTGTCTGATCCTGGAAGATGAGATGCAGAACTGGGGAGACAGAGGCAGGGGATGCATCCATTAGCAAAGCTGGAGGTGCTGTTTTCCCAAAGGCTCAGCAGGCATGGGACCTACCTGCCTTGTAAGGCAAGGTAAAGGTGGGCAGCCTGCCTATGTGTCCAGCTTCACCCAACCAACCTGGGGAGAAAAACTTGTCTCTTGTGCCGAAGAGACTGCTTGCAGCCCACACTTGGGTTTGCTGAGCAGCATCCCCTCAGGGTAAAGGTTTTAGATTATTCTCCAGAGTCTCATTTCTTTCAGGCAATTTAGGGGAAATTGCAGGAGCCTGTAGTTTCTTTTCTTTTTCTTGGCTTGGGATTTGTGTAATAAATGATGGCAAATCCAATGACTTGACCAACATTTTTGTATCCTTTGAAAGCTAGTAACCTGCCTCCCTGTCACTTTGCTATTGTGAATGTCACCCTTTGTGTCCGTCAGTGCAAATACCTTGGTTCTGTGCCTCCTTGTGTTCAAGTAGATGGGTGTGTTGGTCTCTGCATACCAGCTCTCAGCAGTGTTTGCAACCACCAACCTCGACGCTAAGTGGGGCTGCAGCCTCTACCGTGTCATGTATCCCACCCAACAGTGCCATAGTACTACCCACAGCGGCACTGGTGTGGCATGCTGGGTTTGGTCACTGCAGCCTCTCTTGATATGGCTGCACACTTTTGTGTCCGTGACTTTCCAAATAGGGTGAAAAAAAGGGCTGGTGATCCCCTTTGAGACCCTGTGAGTTGTAGACTGGGGGCTGTTGTACCCTCAGTGCTCGCTGCCCACTGCCCTCCTCGTTCACCCTCCTGCCCTTGTGGAAACAGAGCAACGGACCAGATTAACCTAGGAGAGTTGTGTACAAGCTTTATCAGAAATCTGTCTTTCTTTCTTTTTCTTTCCCTCGCCAATGCTCTGGGGCAGAATCTGTTTGAGAGCATAAAGAACGAGCCATTCTCCATACCAGAGGACGATGGGAATGACCTCACACATACCTTCTTCAATCCTAACCGAGAGGGCTGGCTCCTGAAACTAGGTAAAGGCAAGGATTCCCCTAATTCCTCTGAATTCCCCGCCTGCCTGCTTCCCACCGCAAATCTCCCCCAGGAACCCACCAGCATCTCCGCATCCGTCCCTCTGGCTGCTGCGGTGGGATGAGGCTGACACCTGCTGTTGGAGCCAGCCGCCTGCTCTCTCCTCCCAGCTCCGGCAGGCTCTGCCTGCTCAAAAAGGCACTCAAAAAGATACCCTTCACCCCTCCCCGTTCCCAGCCCCAGCAGAGCAGAAACTGGCTCCCTGGTGTGCATGTCCGGCATCCTACCAGCGGAGAGCACCGCGGTTGCCTGCTTGGGGCTGGGAGGGTGTGCTTGTGCGTGCATGGCTGGAGCTGGGGAAGGTGGCGGGAAGGACAGCAAAATGGGTCACTAATGGCTTTTTGAACCTCACTGCCTTTAGGAGGGCGTGTGAAAACATGGAAACGACGTTGGTTCATTCTGACCGATAACTGCCTGTACTACTTTGAATATACCACGGTAATAAAGGCTTAACCCCCAGCTGGGAACTGTGTCCTGGGTGGGTATGAGCCTCTGAGGGGCCAGGGAGGAGCAGAGGGCTGGGGGCAACTCTTCCTTTCTACCGCATGCTCCCAGACTGAACTCAGACCTCCCTTCCCTCTATGCAGTTTCCTCGCCTCTGGTCTTGAGGAGGAGAGAGGCTGGACACTGCAGCTATTGCTGTGATCTCCTGTTAACCAAGCTCCCGGTTGTGTAAACGGAGACGACACTGTCCTTGTCACCCCCCCAAAGGCACACGTCTGGGAAATCAGGGAGGCTCTAAATAGTGGCATAGATGTGGGTGCTAATTCATTTTTATTTCCCATCAGGACAAAGAGCCTCTGGGCATTATCCCTCTGGAGAATCTCTCAGTCCGGAAGGTGGATGATCCCAAAAAGCCAGTAAGTCTCCATTGCTTGGTACTCCGCCAAGGCAGGCTCTCGGGAGGTCAGGGGGAAGAGAGGGTGCACACACCCTACTCTTACCGTGCTTCTCAGAGCGAAGGTGCCATTCCAACCTGCCTTGTCTCCCCCGTCTCATGACAGCATCTAAACATGATTGTAGTTTACTAGGGAAGATCTGATGTGAATGGAGAACTGCCCTTTGGCTGGCTGTATTGTATGTTTTCGTGTGTGTGTGTGTCTGTGTGCAGGGGGAGAGAGGTGAGTGCACAGAAGGGGTGTATTTACCTAAGAGGGATGGCCTCGAGATCTAACTCACAGTGGGGTGCTTTGGGTGGGGAAGGAAAGGCTATGTTGCATTTCAGAGGTAGAATGCTCTCCTCCCCTTTGAAAGCTCTCTGAGCCTGTCGCCCATGGCTGAAGGCAGCATAGACTCCTTGGTCCACCCTGTCCTCCCTTACTGCTCCATTTTATTCCCTTTCTGACAGAACTGCTTTGAGCTCTTCATTCCTAACTGCAAAGGGCAGAAGATCAAAGCTTGCAAAACAGATGGGGATGGGAAGGTGGTGGAAGGCAAGCATCAGTCCTACAAGATCTCAGCAGCCACACCAACAGAACGTGATGAGTGGATTGAGGCAATCCGGTGAGGAGACCAGAACTGGAGGCCTGTGCTTGCCTCTGTTCATCCCCAGGGACAAGTGGCCACAGAGTTTATTTGGCTACCAGGGCTTGAAAAAGGGGGTGGAAAGATATGTTTGCAGTCTAACTCTTGACATCAATGAGTTTCAAGGTTGACTTCAGTGACTTTCTGGAGAGTCACAGCTAAATTCTCTGCTGTGGGTCTGCAGATCTGCAGTCCTACATTTGGGTGAGTGGTGTCTCTGTGCAAGTTCAGTTAGGGTGCCTGTGCTGCTCTCCAGCATTAAATCTCTAACATTTGCTCCCATTTCCTCTCAATTCCAGGACCAGCATCACACAGGATCCTTTCTATGATCTGGTGTCTGCCCGTAAGAAAAAGATTGCCAGCAAAAACTGAGCCCTGACCTTGTCACTGGCATCAGTAAGATGTAGTTGTGGGACAGCTTCCCTCTAATGCTAGGCTCTTCCAGCGAAGAAATTTGGGAGCATTGGTTCCCTCTGCCTCCCACTTGGCAGGAAGATGACTGGCAGGACACCTTGTCAGGTTTGCTTCTTCCTTTTCCAAACTGAAGGCAGAGGCGCAGGGTGCAATCCGCTGAGGACTGTCAGAACCGTGGGCATGGCGTTTCCCATGTCCGAACTTGAAGGCTCAATATTGACTTCACCTTTGGATTCTCCCATACAGACTGAGGCATGTAGGGCAGGATTTGAGAGGAGACAAGGATGTCTCCAGCATGCCTCCAGCGCCTTCCACCACCAAACCAGGCCTGGGTATTATTAAGTGAAGAACCATGTAGATGCTCTTGGAGCAGCCAAGAATGGTACAGTCAGTTGCAGAGTAGAAAAGTCCCAGTGGCTTTTCTTCCATGATGTGTAGTGGCTGTGGAGAAGGGACCACTGTGAAACCAGAGGCCAAGAGAAGATAAGAAGCCCAGTTCAGAAGACAGCCCCCTCCCCTTTCTACCTCCCATAGCCATGAGGGCTGTAATCCTGGGAAGTCCCTGCTCTGTAACTGAGTCATAGGTTTTATAAAGCTGAAGATGTTGGATAGGGAGATAAGGAGTAACTGAGTGTAGAGGATCTGTGGGACCAGGGCAGTGGCTCTGGGTCTTCTGTCTCTCTGTTTTGAAACTCAGGGACCATCACAGGTCTCCCTAGGGAAGAAACCTGAACACTAGCTCTCCTCCTGGCTGATGGCTTCCCCAACAGAAGTTGCTTCCTTGTACCACTCCAGAGGCCTGGGCATTGTATCTGAAAGGCCAGCAGCCAGAAGGCATGAAAAATTGGAGGTGTATACGCACCGCGTGCACAAGGACGTACACACACAGAGACATTCCCATCTTCATGCATCGGTTTCATCTTGAGCCTGGGTTTTTTTTGTCTCTTGTGTAAAAAAACCAAAGAAATAAAAGTTCTTTAAACCAGCCCAAAACTCAGGGTAATGTGCTCGTTCTAGTGATAATGGCAGAGGATGTGAGTTAAGAGTGTCACGCTCCCGTGCCTGGCAAAGCAGCCTGAGCACCACCGCAGCTCTGCACTGCACCCAAAATGCAGGCAGGCAGCCGTCCAGCAGCTGGGGAGGGAGGAGGAGTGGTGGATGGGACAAACGAAATGTGCAGGGAGCTGGGAACAACACGGGGGCAAATACCAGACACTGGCTAGAGGCAACTACACCTGCAGGGTTAAAGGATGAGGTAAGCTATTGCTGTTTTATCTGTTACCTTTCAGGTCTCTTCTAGTAAACACTGGTGCTGTCAGTCTCTTTGCCTTTATTTCTTCCTGCAGAGGGCCCTATCTACCAGGCAATCTGCAGCAGGCTCAGCACAGCCTGATTATTCATCCTAGTTATTTTTGCCCAAGCCACAGGAATGTTGAATTAATTTCAAGAGGCAGGGAAGTGTATCTCGGAGTTGAAGCACGCGCTCACCCTGGAGAAGGAACGTGAAGGTTTTCTTCTGCTCGCGCCTGCCAATGTCTCCTGCACTGAATCTCTTTGTCGCTGATGTGACACGGGCTGAGTTTGCTGCCCACTGCTCTAGAGCACATGTGCTCACACACACATCCACTCTTGCTTTGGGTTCAGTGTGGGGAGGCAGGGTCAGGTCCAGAGCTGGGAGAAGGCAGAATGTGGCCCCTTGTCTTGGTGACATCTCCACTATATGTAAGAGAAAAATAAATATACACTTGGTTGGTGAAAGATGCCCCAGAGCTTAGGATTTGGGTGAGAACTGTCTGATCTGGTGACTCTCAGGCTCATGCTCTGTGTGATAAAAACCATCAAAATGTAGCCTGGAGTCGCTCTTCTACCCACAATCTGCTCCTGGGTGAGGGAGTCCAGGCTAAGCCTTCCCTTTACCTGGATCATTCCTATGACAGCAGGATCTATCCAAGCTCTTCCCAGTCCCTCCTCATCCCAAATCTTTGCAATTCTCTTCAGGCTGCCTATGTCCTTTCCCCTCCCTTCTTCCCCCAGATACCCAGACATTGCAGAGCAGAATCATTCCTGCGGGGACAGGGTGGGAAGGACAACTTGTGAGAGGCAAAACAATGCACAGAGACAGGCCAATTGTGTAATTTCCATCCATCAAACTAACCACAAGAGTCAGGAGGAGATGGGCCAGGTTTCTTCTCTCTTAGAGACTGAGGTAGGGAGAGGCACAGTAAGTTTGAGTTTCTCTTTCTTTCCTTGGCCCCAGCACAGAAAATTCATTTCCAAACTCTTTGCTACTCAGTTTCCTCAGTGCGGTGAACACAATGGTACCCGATGTTGCCCACCAGCAATGCAACATGTGCACCCTCCGCGTGATATCCCTCACCTCATGCCTGCTGAATACCAATGCGTTTGGTATTGGCCAGGGTGTCTCAGAATGGGTCTATAAAACTTGACCGTCCACTCACATCTGTGTGCTTTGACACTCACGCTTGGAGCCCTTGCAAATTTATGATGGGAATGACTTGTTCAACTGGAATGGCACCAGCAGGGAATGTGCTGATGGTCACCATCATCATTCCCTTTGCTGAGGGCAACTGCAGCACCACACACATGAATGAGTACACACAGACTGACACACAGACACACACATAGCCCTGCAGGTACTAAAGCTGACAGATTGCTATTGGTGGATATGTTCCTCTTTCTCATCAGCAGCAGCGTTATGTGGCTCACACAGACATACGTGCAGAAGACTGACACGTATTCCCTGCCTGCCAAAGGACTCCTGCGCACACTCAGTAATTCATTTTCATAATAAATGTCCATCTATTTTAATAAAAGGGCTGGGAGGAGAACGCTGCAGATGTGCAGAATAATCTGCATCACTGCAACCTGCCTCCTCCCCCCTTTTTGCCTTCCTCCTGTCCCCTGTTTATCAGCTCCTTTTTGGAAGGCTAATACATTTTAAAGAGGTTTACTAGAAACTGCAGCGACAGAGATGGAGCAGCTGTGAGGAGAGCCAGCAGTCTCATTCAGCACAGCTTAGGTATCTAGCAAAGGGTAGAGAAAAACTCTGGGAGGTGGAGGGGAATGGCAGTGACAGAGAGAATGGAGACAGACTGGACTGAATTATGGATTCAGATCCGATCAATGGGCATGAATTGAATCTGTCTTTTTCCAGAGAGTGAATGCCCTTGGTGGTGGGAGCTCATGAGGCCTGTGGGAAGGCAAGACTCTGCGAGCAAGTCGGTCAGGAGTGGTGCTCAGTGGTGGGGTGGGAGCACCTGTTTGAGATCCTGCCCGTGCCTGGCAGGCCTGAAGCTCCTCAGCTGTGTGTCACACACCCTTCAGCACAAAGGGAAAACCAAGGCTAAACAGGGTTGTCTGGAGTGGGACAGCCAGCCTTTCAGCTCCCCCTGTGACATGCCATGTGAGTCCCCACACCTCACGCCTCCACAGCACTGCAAGGATTGCCACCGAGAGGGGTCAACAGGTTGTTCCATAAACATGAAGGAACAGAGGCTATTACAAGGGCCTCAGGGGGATGGGATCCTGTCTTCATACCTTCTGGGATCAGCCACTTGTATGGCAGGGAGCACAGCCCTCCTGCATCGGAGCTGGTTTCAGTGGCACAGTCAGATTTGTGGGTCCAACAGGAGCAGTTCCTCCAGTCTCCCATCCCTTATGTTTGGTAGCTGGGTAGCAACTTGTTACCTGAGGGTGGGGTACCCGCTGTGGTACCTCCTCCCTCTTAAAACTTTCCTTGAGTATGTGTTCAACACAGAAAGTCCAGAGCACAAAGCTAGAGGGCAGGGTGGCTCCCAAAGGCACCATGGCCTCTCTGCTGCACCTTGTTCAGGCTCACTTCTGTCTCCAGCCTGACAGCCCCTCAGTCTAGGGGGCTGGAGAAAACCCAGGCAGACTGGGGTTGAGACCTGACCAGATATTCTTGGAGTATCGCGGCTGTCACATCCGCAGTGGCTCTGCCCTAAGTGCCTGCGACAGGGGTGTGCAGCTGTCTCATCTCGCCACGCCATTTCCAATCCTACTGCCTCCCTGTGATGAAGATGAATGTGGCCTGTCCCAGGTTATCACATTCCTGGGTGTGTGACCCTGTACAGACATCGGTGTGCTCCTGAAGGCTGATGATATTGAGCTAAATACAAAGAGGCTGTGTACGGTGGGACAGAGGGGGCTGCAAGGAAAGCATCAGGGAGGGTGGAGGAGGCTGGGTCTTGTGTGGGTAGTTGATGAAGGGTGACAAGACCAGGGCTTTCATGTCAGCTCCAGAGCACAGGTGGCATGAATGTCAGCAACAAGTAAGGTATGACATCCCTTGAGCAGCCAGCAACCTTTTACCGCAGCCACCATGTCACACCATCACGGGGCACTCCCTGTCACAACAGCTATCCTCTTTCCGGGGGGGTTGAAGAGCAGTGTCTGTCACTAGAGTCAGCCCAGCACTTCAGGGAGAGTGGAGATGGCGCATGGTGGCCATCAGATCTGGGCTCTCAGGGGCACAGCATGTGCAGAGAGAGGCCCATATGCCCTGCTAGCGCAGCATGTCTTTGCTGAATAAGTGGGGTTACATGTCCCTCTCTGCCTGCAAGTACAAACACAGGTACAGGTGTGTGCGTGAGCGTGCTGTGTCCTGCACACGTGTAGTCACACCTACCCAAGCACATCTACGCAGACACAGGTACACACACAAACCACAGGCATCCCAGGCATGCCTCTCCTTGCCCTCTCCTTGCAGAAGGGCCCTGGCAACCTGACCTAGTGGAGGGTGTCCCTGCCCATGGCAGGGGGGGTTAGAACTGGATGGTCTGTAAGGTCCTTTCCAACCCAAACCGTTCTGTGATTCTATGAAGAACTGAGATCACTGAGGAGCAGAGAAGGGCAATCCATGGGGGGTTGGACAGCAAGCAGTATGTGGGGAGAGGGAGGCAGGACAGACTGCAGTGAGGTCTAGAGAGACTATAGAGCTCCTGCCCCATGGGGGCTACACTAGTGGGAACCCAGCCCTTCACCTGGGGCAGAATTTGGGGAAGGGCTATGTTACGGGACATTGCAAGGTGAGGCATTTAACAGTCCCCTCTTCCTTCTGTGGTATTAGGCTGACCTTAAGGGACCTACAGAAAAGACATTTTCTGCTGCCACTTTAACTGTGATGGGTGCCAGCAAAGTTCCTGGGGTTGGCTGAAGAGGTGGTGATTTGTGCAATTAAAGCCTAATCAGTTCTATGAATATTTATTGCTAGTCAGCAGGCTTCTGAATGACAGTGAAGCCCCACCTGATTGGAATCACATTCACAGGTAAACCAGAGGCTCCTTTGGGGTTCACAGGCCTCCCACTGGGGCAAAAGGCCCAAAAGGGGTAACCATCCTGCTGCACATGGGATGCACATGTGCAATGTGCCCGTGGAAAAATGCATTCAATCCTTTTGTGAGGGAGGGAAAACTGAGGTTTTAAAATTGACTTGATACGGAGAGACACCTTGAAATAGTCTAATGTATTAGAAAACTTAACCCATGACTGAGTTTGAGCTTGTTCTTTTATCTTTGTGTGTGTGCGCGTGCGCGCGCTCTCATTTATCTTCTATTGCAACGTGGGAGAGAAAATAAAAGGGAGAGAAATATAAACTCCTGCAACTGTTTGAAAAGTCACTGAACAGTCAAGAATTTCTTGGAGCTTGTAATTGACCCTTCCACCAACTTGGCATAAAGTGTGAAGAAAGATAATATTTTGTGCCCTCAAGAAATACAACTTTGGGGACCTACTGTTATCATCAGAAATTTGACAATTCTCAACTTTGTCCAAATTGATGCTCCTTTCCAGAATCCCCCATTCTCTCCCTTTACTTCCCACCCGCTCTAATCCTTTCTCCTCACCTGTTTCTGGTTTCTCTTTCCCACGGTGCCTTCTTCGCTCTTGGCTTTGCTCTTCCCTCTCCATAAACTTGCTACTGTCCTCTCACCTGCAACAAATCCCCTCTCCTTTTTCCCTGCTGAGGGACACTGCCCCTCCCACCCTCATGCTCCCCAGACAGACTCAGTCTGGCTTGGCAGAGCCCTGGGAAAAAAAAAAAAACCCACAATGTTATCTGTGGGAAGTGAGTTGCTAAACCTGATCCAAACTCTTGAGCTCCTGCTGCTCACCTGCAGCTTAGGTTTGTGCTGGAAGCACTGCCAAAAGCCTGTTATTACCTAAATGAAAAAAATATGCAGCCCTCGCTGAGAAGGAAGAGACACAGATAACAGTGATTTGCCTCTTGCCTGCTGCCTTCCAGCTGGGAAAAACACCCCAGATTCTAGCAGGACTTCCAGGACCAGCTTTCAATGGAGGGAGAGGGACACAGGCAGCTCTGCTCATTTTCACTTTCTGCATGGAGAGGGTCCTGTGGCTTTTTGTGGCGGGGTGAGAGAAGGTCCTTCAAATCTTCACCAGAGATATCTCCTTCCTCTCATGTGATTATACCTCACAGGATAAAAAAATGGGAGTCAATAATAGACCCAGAATAAACAGCAAGGTATAGGGGAGGGAAGAGAAGGGAGGGTTGGCAAGCCTGAAATCATTACCGTAGTGTACAGGGGTTCTTCTGCAGAGCTCTGGTTTCATTGCTGCAGCCCTCGACCCTCCTCACCAGCTGCACCACTGTGCTCTGGAGCCGTGATTTCAATATCCAGGAGCTAATGGAGCCGTGATTTCAATATCCAGGAGCTAATGTGCTGCTCGGCATCCTCTCTGGAGGGCATTCAGCAGAAGAAAGTGTGCTTCACACACAAAGAAGCTAGAGGGACTTCAAGGGAGGCAGTGGGAAGGGACAGGAGGGGGCAAACAGCTCAGAGCCATATGCTGCAAGGGGGGAATGTGCACTCAGAGGTGCCTGGAAATGCCAGCTGACCCTAAACCCCAGGCATGCACAGCTTCCTCCCACATGGCTTGGTGCCCATACAGCAACCTGCCCTAGTAGAAAGTGTCCCTGCCCATGGTCTAGATGGTCTTTAAGGTCCCTTCCAACCCAAACCATCCTGTGGTTCTATGAACACATACACACACATTCTTTTTCTACTACAGTACCTTCTTCTACCCATTTACCATTTGACCACATTTCATCTTTCCCAAGCTAGACCAAAATATCACCAACTTCCCCAAATATAAGACTGAACTTTAAAAAAAAAAAAATCACAAGATTTTATCTGAATGCCCAAGGGACCCTTGTGTAGTTATATTTTGAAGATATTTTATCTCTCTGGAGAAGAGAAAGCAATCTGCTTCTCTCCTTCCTTTTCATATTTGGCACAAGAATGGAAATTGTAATTTTGTTCCCCTGACTCCTGATGCTGGGGCTTTAATGAAAATAATAAATATAATGATGCTTAGGTCAAAATGGTGAGATTTTGCATCATTTCCACGCACTCCTTTCGTCAGACACCTCTACTCCTGCTGTAAGGCATGCTCTTACCCTCACATCTTCTCCCAAATGCTTGCCCTCCTGTATTCCCCAGCACCTGACCAGAACACCTATGCCCCACATGCAGCTCTGCTTAGTCCTTTCCAATCACACACAGAAAATAGCCTTTTTGTTGTTGTTCTTGGGTTCTTTTTAAGGAAAGGTCAATGTTTATCTTGCCACAGGGCAAGACACAGTGTCTTTCCAGCTTTTCCACAGACACCTCCATGATTCCCGGCTTTACTACAGACTCCTCCATGATACCTCCTCATGCCTGTTTCTCAAATCCATCCAGGAAGGACAAGTAGCATGCAGCCTGAGGAAAATCAGGAACTCAGGAAGTGTTCAGCATGCAGCTAAACTATCCCACGTCATTCGGTCTGATGAGGAGAAAGCAAGGCTACCATTTTCATGTCAAATCCCTTCCCTCACACAGCCCACAGCTCAACCCACTTCTGAAAAACCTCCAGCCCTTTTAGCAGTGGGATACTGCCTAGCCACGCTGTTATGCTGTGGGCAACATTCCCCTCTCCAGAGCCAGGGTTGCTGGCCTGAGCAGCCAACACTCAGAGCTGCAGGTGAAATAGCCCTTAGCAAAGCCGTGGGGTCTTTGACGTAAGGGAGGAAGGAGAAGAAGAAAGCCTCTGTCTTCTAGGCAGGTTTGGGAGCTGCTGCATATTCCCTCTCCCCTCCCCAGAGCAGGCAGGTTGCTCCTGTGAGCTGAGAATTGGTAAGAAATTGAAAACCTGTTGCCTGGCAGGGGCAGCTGGAGCAACGGAGGGTTCAGTGTATTAAACTCACCGTAGTAAAGCCATAATGGGATTTTACATGCTGCTGTGACCAGAATAGCCAAACCAGCTCAGCATCTTGCCTCATCAAGCATGATTTCAATACCTCCTTCTTGCTCTAGTCGCTCTCTCCCAGCTTGTACTGTGTGTCCCAGCCCTAAGGCTTCGGAATAAAGTCTATCTGTACAGGAGGAAAGGGGGTTTTACCCCTCGGACCCACCCAAGTCTCATAGGCTTGTTGGCTTCTTCCTCTGCTCCTTTTAGGAATGTGATAAGCATCATTTATAGGTGGGAATATGTCAGCAGCAAAGGGGAGAGGGCAGAATTTCCCCCTAGGAAGAAGGAACAAGAAAGTGAGTTTCGGTGAGCTGAGTCAGACGCAAGTGCAAAGGAGGCTTGGGAAGAGACAGGTCAAACAGTAAATGGAACATGAAGGAAGGGTATGGAGGAAAACTGGGAGAAGCAATGCTCCAGGGAATGGCTTGTGGGAGAGATGCCTTCAGAATAAGGAGGTGGTCAGGGGATCAGCTGGGGGGGTGTGTGCATGTGTGTTATCCACACTATTTCCCATAGGGTGAATCTCTCTTAGAAAAAGCCACTTTGCAATCAGGAAGCTGGGATTTGCTCTTCTGGACCTGCCTCTCCTCTGCAAACCATTTAAGGGAGTTCATCTTGTTAAACACCTTGCCCTGGAGGAGGTGAGGAGGTCAGATGCTTACTGGGGGATGGACACTTAGCAAAGCTGTTTCCCTACGATTGCAGAGACCCTAATCCCCATCCCTCCTTCCCCTGTTCACACTCTAATACCTAGAAGGAAGAAAACAAACTGAGAAATAAGGGTGAATATGAGGGTGAACCCTCCTTTCACCTGGCATCCACCCGAGGCTGTGCATTATCACCCTAGGCTGATTGTGTTACCTTCCCAGCTCTGCAGCTGCCCAGGGGTGGGGGCAGGGAAGGCCTGGGTGTCTCTCCCAAATCCCATGGCCTGGTTAGCTCACAACCACACAAATCTATTGAGACCCAGACTTTGCAGCAGGGGGAATCTATAAAGGGCAAGGGTTAGGGGACGTTAAACTGGAGTAACCCTTTAGCTTCTCCGTGGGTTGCCTCACGTACAGAGCTGTAAGCCAGTGGGGTAAGGCAGTTGATACAGCTGCACAGCGTCTGCATGCAATGACACTCTTATTCTTGCGGGGGCTGCTGGAAATAACCCTAATACACATAACCAAGAGGGTGCAGGCAGACTCACAGATGTTTTCTTCATCATAAGCACAATCACAGTTTGAGTCACTTTCTGGAGAACCTACCTATGCATCATTTCCTTCCTTTTTCCCTCTTGCTTTTCCACTCTTCTGAGGCTTTGCCCACTCCCTCTTGCCACAATTACTCCTTAACCCTCTCCTGAGCTCTTCAGTGGGATTGTGCTTGGACGCATCTTGGCCAGCATGGCTTCTCCTTCACTGCAATGAGGAGGTAGGCAGGGACAGTAGGAGGGAACTGCAGGCTGCCTCTGGGGAACCTCCCTGACACAACGGTTTGGCTTATCTGCCATCAAGATGCTTGCCCTAAAAGCCTACCTGACCGGAGACTTGGCCATTGTGACAGAGTCGGAGCTAGCCTCCCTCCTTCTTCAGCCCCCTCAACCCAAAATACAAGCCTGAGTGGAAGTGAGAGAGATGTGGGTTAAAGTAAAGAAAGACTTGTCAGTGTAATTTGGATTATTTAGGGTGGCAGTGGGCATTAGCACAAGGAAGGTGTGAGACATTTCCATGCACACTGCTTCTTTCCAGCCCGGATGAAGGCAGGAAAGTAGCTGAAGGTTTGCTCTTCAGCTGTGAGTAAGCTTGCAAGGAAACCCGCATTGCTTGGGCCACTGACAACCTGACTGGCTCCAGCCCCAGGGGCAATGCTCCCTAGTTGGCTGGGTAACGAGAGCATCCGTCTCCAGCACAGGCAGTGTGGCAGTCAGCCACTTGGCAAAAAGATGGATCAAATCATAACACAGCCAAGGAAAACCTGGGAGGGAGATGGAGTCCAGCTCTGTCAGGCCAGGCTGTGGCTGCTTAGCAGTAGGACAAAACTAGGCTGGGTCTTTTCTTTGGCACCCTGGAGAGTGAGGCCCGGGTATGGATAGATAGGGGTGAATCCTAGTGTCACTATGAGCAGGAGAGGGTTGGGACATCATACTTGCCCCTTCTTTAACCTTACCTCCCAGCACCCAAATCAGACACAAGCTGTCACCCCTGCTGTGTCAAGAAAACCCACCACAGGTACAAGGGGAGGGCAGAGCAGGTTGAGGGGGTGGGTGGAACTAGCAAAGGGCACATTGCTCCACCTCTCCCTAAATGCTCTTTTCTTTCCCTTTTTCTTTTTGGTACCCTGTGGGCAGTGGTGTCCCATCTGTCCCAGGAGGAAGGGCAGGTGAATTCCTGCCTTTCACCACCTCTCCACAGAGGGTCTCCAGGGGCTGGGGAATGGCAATAGCTCCTTTGCCAGTGGTCTGCCATGGAGCAGAGAGACAAGTCACACAGGACTGAGAATGGTACTGCCACCAGGACAGGCTGGAAAGACCCAACCCACAGGGCTCCAGCCAGCAGCCAGCCACTCCTTCCATGTCTCCACCTCACTCAACTCCATGGGGCTGGGGGAGGTGGCTCCATACCAAAGCTTCCCCCTTCCCTTGGAGGGACAGACATGTCTCCCTTTGTTCTTCTGAAGGGCAAGGTACCGCTGGGCCTAGAGGAGCAGATCTGTGTGGGTGCTGGAGAGTGGCTTCCCACGTAGAAACAGGCATGCTGTTAGCAAACAGCACTGCACGAGATTGTCACCATGAGATGCGGAGTCACAGGAGTAAGCTCCCTGACAAGAGGAAAGGGCAGCCCCGTACTCAGCACGTACAATCTGACGGCCCTATTTTCTC
Organism: Eurypyga helias; assembly: GCF_000690775.1. Taxonomy (NCBI): domain Eukaryota; kingdom Metazoa; phylum Chordata; class Aves; order Eurypygiformes; family Eurypygidae; genus Eurypyga; species Eurypyga helias. The sequence continues at coordinate 48,967 of NW_010262850.1, forward strand.
CTCTGCTCTGGGCTCTGTGTGCCAGGATGAGATGCATCAGGAGAGGTACCATTTTGCTAAATCTTGAAGCTGACACTTTTAATATCCATTAGCATTGCTTCTCTGCCAGAGAGCATTAGTTGAGATACACAGGCTGTTCCCTCCCTGATCCCTAGCCCCAGCCCCTACCATCCCTCCTTTTGTCTCCCCAGCCCAGCCTCACTGCTGCTCCCAGTACTGACAACATCATTTATCTCAGGTTCAACCCTCTTCTTCTACAAATCTGTCATTGCTGTCTTTCACTCTACTCCTTTTCAAGGATTTTTGTGTCTTGAGGAAAGTGTCTCTCCACACAATGCATAGGGACCAACATCCACACACATCCCTCGCAAAGGAGAAGGCAAGACTGACTTTCTTCTGTCTCCAAGAAACAAATATGAGGCACTAAATGGAGCAAAGGAAGGAGAAAATTTGAAATACCGATTCTGGCGTTCTCTTTTGGCTGCACTGCAGGGGTCAGCAGAACCCTCTGCCAAAATTTGTTTTTGAGGCACTGTGAAAATGAGTTGTCAAAGCCATCTCTGCCCTCCCTCTACTAGCTTGGACTACTGAGCATCCAAAAGCAGGATGGTAGGTGCTCCACTGCAGGGGATGAACAGCGGTGAGCGCGTAGGGTTTGCTCCGGATGTCTGTGATGCAGTTAGAAGATGGAGCTGTCCCTCTGTGCACTGGTCAAGCTGCCATAGACTCAATGTGCTACTTGCCAAATTCAAGTGACCTGAAACAGCTTATGCTCAGGTAGTTAAGCTCTACTCTCCTCTACCTAAACAGGGGACCATATAATGACCCTTGGCATTGACTCTCCCTCAAAACAGTCATGAACATCCTATGGCAGATGCTGATTTGCACAAGCCACAGCCATGCTCAGGAGTGGGAACAGCTGCAGTGTGGACAGCCTGAGAACAGTGCTCAGACTGCCCTGGGTGTGTTTGCTATAGATGTAATCCCAAAGGGCTATGTCCATCAGCCTTCAGAGCCTCCTAGGCATTGAGGAGTCCTTGGGAAAAGGGAAGGGAAGGACAAGCACGAGAAGTGCTTTCTGCAAAGAAGTTTCTGCAAAGATGATTTTAAGTGACTCGGGCAAAGAAAGACAGTGGTTTTGGGACCAGTGCAGCTGTCAAACATCAGAGACAGGAGGAAGATTATATGAAGGTTCCCATTTTGGCTGAATGAATATGAGCACCAATGCATGTGCGTAACCAAAAAATGGCAAAGGCTGCTACAGACCCATGTGTCTTCACCCACAGTCATTTTGCCATACCGCATAGTCTTGATTTCAGAATCCATCTTATTTTGCTCTCCCACCAAAGATGTTTAGAGAAAAGGAAAAACAAGGCAATAGTTACCCACTTCACACAGCAAGCCAAGGTCAGCACAGCAGCATTATGTTAACTCAGTGGGGAAGTACTGGTCACCCTGTAACTCTGACAGTTCTCTCTTATTTTCAGATAATGCTGATAGGTAAGAGCAGCAAATATGAATTTGTTATGGCTGGAAAGAAAGGTGAATGCCAGTTGTCAGGGAACAAGAGCATGACTGCTCTGTTAGAAAGGATGAGTCAGGAGCCAAAGGAAACATGAGCGCAGGCAAGGCAGTGACTCCACAGACTGGGGTGAGATACCACACTACCTGAGCAGGGTTAGTGATAGTGACAAGATCTAGTAACAAACTTACGTAAGCCAAGATAATAAACCTGCTCCCTCCAAGAACTACACAACTACAACACACCAAAGCTGGTGCCCTGGCCAGAGCTTAAACAGACCTCCTGGGCCGTGGGTAGAGCACGTGTGGGTAGAAGCCACATGTGAGGCTGGTCAGCGCAGTTAGGTTCATTAGTGCAGTCAGGGCCCTGACACTAATTAATGACACTGAATGCTGTGCTATGCTAACGGTGGTGAATGTGTTGGTTAGTGCAGTTGTGACTGGGATGGGAGGGTGGGGAGGTGTGTATACAGTTATGTCCTAGTGTGCGTCTATGATGAAGTTTGTATATGCACCACCTATCAGCACACTGGTGTGAAGCTGTATGGCTACTGAACCCAGAGCAAAAAAAAAGTAGCTAACAGAGCTGCTTCCAGCCACTCAGTAAGTGGTCTGGTCTCAAAGTCAGGGGGAAGTTATTTTTACCTTTGTTATTTCTCCCAGTTTAGGTAAATTAATGATGGAAAAATCTTTTCAGAAGGACAAGCCTTAGACTAAAGTTTATTTAATTTATTGGTCTCTGAACTGATGTATTTGACTGAGTTTGAATCAAAGTGGCTGTCAATCACTGCACCTGGAGAAGTAGTAGAACACATAAATATGCTTGAGTGACCTCTGTCTAGAAAGATGCTGGACAGATTGTTAACGAGTTCATCGTTATGCTAGAAATTGGGGGGAAAAAAAACAAAAAAACCCCACAGATTAGGTTTTCTTGATGGTGGGGAGACACTGTCTGTGACCCAACTTAACAGGATATTCTAAGAAGAAGATTGACTTACAGTGAGAAAGAGTGGAAATAAAAGTTTCGTCCCTGCAGACAGATGTTATTGTGGTATTGTCTCAGTGCAGGGTAGAGGTAAAAGGAAGAGGCACAAAGAAAGAAAAGAAATCAACGGATGTTAAGGCACAGAGGCATGAGCAGAAGTCTGAAAGGACCATAGATATGGAAGAAGAAGAATTGATTGGAAGTTCAAATAAAGGAGATGAGTGTTCATCAAAGCACCTGGAAAGGCAAAGTCTTTAAAAGGTGTTACAATGTAAAAATAATTCTGTAGCAAAGCATAGGTGTGAAAAGTCATTATCTCACATAGATATCTCTTGGCTGAACTTACAGTGCTCTGGCAGCTCCATCCCAGCCCCAGTACAATGGCAACTCCAGGTTATCTCTTGTGATGAACCCTAATCCCACTTTCTGGTACAAACTGGGAGTAAGATCCCACTCTGGCCCACACCATAAACTTCCTCTCAACAGAGAGATCTCAGCAGTGCACGCTTTTGTTTTGGTATTCCCACTCCAACCATACCCCTAGTCCTTAGTTTTATCTTTTTATCCTTTTTACAGGATGTAATGGATTCTCATAGACAGGACTCTTAGCTGTGGTCTTTTGCAGTACTAAGTTCATCTTGAATCCTCAGATATTTTTCTTAAAACATCTGAAAATGCAATTTGATGTCTCCATTTTACCCAGTTAGTTTTTCAAGGCAGACTCCAGCTATTTTTCTTAGGAGAAGGAGCTAGTATTTGCAATGTCTCCTATCAACATGGTGTTCTGGCACCAAGCAGAAAAATCCCTGGGATTCCAGAAGTCTGGAATCTTCTGCTTCTTGTCTGCTTCTTCTGGATATGGATATGCTCAAATTCCTTGGGACAGGCCAGAAATTTTCATTCCCCAAGCCACAGCCTGCCCAAGAACAACATGTAAGTTCAGATCTGGAGGACAGAGAAGGATGGAGAGGAGGGTGAGGACTGTTGCTGCCTGGCCTCTTTGTCCGCTTGTTTTGTCCTCAGTACTGAGACGGTTGTGAGACCATCTCCTTGTCTCTGATTGCTCTCTTGCCTCGCTCCATCCTTTGTAACGGCACTCTTCTGACAGCTTCTGATAGTGAGGTTGGAAGGAAGGATGGTTGGGTCTGGGTTGCTGGAGGTTACTTGAGAATGGCAGACTTCATGAACTACTGCCTACAAGGCCTGTCCAGTGGGTATGTCAAGCAAATCACGGGACAAGGGAGAGCTCCAGAACCAGGCACACCACTGAGTGCCTAATTCCTATTTAGGCACCTGAATTCCCACTGATTGGAAAGGACTGTGAGTGTGAATACTAGAGTCCTTTGTCATTCCCTCACTGTGGTTTGTAAGGGCCAGATTAACACAGAGACAGACAGACTGAATGAAGGAATTAAGCAGCTCCGAATTAATCTCCAGTTTAGCAACATGTTCCTTTTGTCCTCGGGAAGGATTAGATAGGCAGTGCCTTGGTGCTGACCTCTAAGCTCTACCTGCTGCTACTCCAGGCAGCCCAAGGTTGATTTGCTTTGGATTTGAAGCCACTGCTGTCAATAATATAAACCTTAAGAGGTGAGTAACAGACCTCCTTATGAGATGAGCTTTTTTTTCCCCAGCCACACTGCCTGTTTCTGCAGCTTTAAACCCAACCAAGGAATCAGTAATTTTTTTCTAATGATTGAAAGAAGGCAGATAAGAGGTAGGTCTTCAAATTAAGAATCCAAGACTTGATTGCAGCTCTTATCATATTTTTCCATTTTTCCCCCCTTCTTCCCAACAGAAAATAAATTGCTTCAATAAATTACATCTTTAATCTGCATAGGGGACCAGCAGGCTGGGTTCTTCTTTTAATATTTTCTATTGCAAGATAATCAACCCCTTCCTCTCACTGCATGGAGCAAACTAATAGATTTTAAACAATTCCATTATTTGATGATTTCTCCCATTATTAATACAAATTGCCTCCACTCACTTTCAATTAGAGCATTTTCATTTTCTAATAAATCCCAATCAGGTTCTCTCAAACACCACCTAAGCATGGGGAGACTACCACACTTTCCAGCATGGGGAGATTATCACACTTCCCATTTAAAGGAAGAGGCCATCATACTCACATGCATTGCCTCACTTTGTTTCCCATGACTTTCCTTCCTCCAAACTCTTCCTCTTCCACTTTTGCCTCCTCTCTCTTTCAGCAGAACCCACTCATTTTCTTCCTCTACTGTTTTCTCCTAAATCTGATTTTATGTCCCTATCTCTGGTGTTGGATTCAGTAAGTCTCCCCATCAACATTATCGATTTCTGCTCCCCCCTGTTATTTTCTGCCTGTGTTCCCAAGAGTGACACAGCTCACCGCTGGCACAGATCCCCTCTCCAGGCTCTCCTTTCTCTGTCCTGACACATGAAGCATATAAATATATTATCCCCAAAATGGAGCACCAACTTTCCTAAGGACACCAGCTGTTGTACAGAGACACCAACTCTCTTACTCCTACCAATCAAGTGCATTCCCTAAATGATGCAGACAGGGGTGGTATTCAGCTCACCTTTTAATGCAGCTGCTTCTGGGGTGGAACCTCGTGCCCTATCTGCTCCTGCAGTGCTGTAGATGTCTGCATGGCATGGAGAGGGAAGAATGAAGGTTCCTGAAGAGCAGAGGATGTCTGCACTGCCAGCTAGGAGTGGTCTACAGACCCCTTCTTCACTTACTGCTGTCCTAGCACATTTTAGCTTTCAGAACCCACTAAATCCAGCCCAGCAGCTGGACAAGACTGGGTATGCATGAGGAACACCATGCAGACTCTGTACACTAGCATCTCTCCCTCAGTAGGACACCTGGATGCTCTGAGGTGACTACCACTGGCCTCAAAAGGTTGCTGTTCCCAGGACATAAGGATGCAAACGAGCCACAGGTTTCTTCCTACAACCCATCTTTTTCACTGCTGCTGCCTGTCCTCCTGAGAGGTAGGACAGTGGAAGTTGTCAGCTGCTATGGCAACCCTGCCTTGTCTGGCAAGGAGGGAGGGAGGCTGAGAGTGAAGGCAGGGATGGGAAAAGGTGTGGGGCTAGAAGACCTCTACAGTAATCAATGTGCAGAGGTCATTACCATTCACCATCCTTCAGCACAGCAGTGTAATTGGGGGCTGCACAGTGGGGGAGGAGGACACTGTTGTGGGGTGGATGGGCATAAGTACAGGAAACCTGTGTTTCTGCACATCCATGTGCTGGCCATAAGCTCCACGTGCATGGGCTTCGTCTCCTGCACTTTGGCCATATCTCTTGCAGTGTGTGCCACACAGCACCCCTTCCCACTGGCTCACACCTCCACCTCCCCTCTCCCAGCCGGCTGGGTGACACGCTGCTGTTGCCCGCTACATCCTCCATGGGTGTCGTTACACTGCTCCTCCCTCACAGGCACCAGGGCACATCTTTGCCCCCACCTGCAGGCAGGTCTGCCGTGCACTGACCAGCCCTGCAGCTGCGGAGCTGTGCATCCCTATCCTGATGTAAACCCACCCTGTGCCTGTGACCCCCAGACACACGCACACAGAAAGCACAGCCACACACCCCCTCCCACGCTAGGCCTTTGCCACCTATGTTTGCATACACTGCCACAGCCAACTTTCCTCCTCCCCTCCCAAGCAAATTGGCTCGAAGCGCCTGAGCTCCCCAGCATACACACATCCCCCCCTCCGCCCCGATACTCCCTCCTGCCACGCCAGCCAGCGCCAGCCACCCACGCAGAAACACACGCATGCAGATCCAGAGCGACGGCGGAGCCCTCAGCGAGCTGCTGGAGCAGAACAGATGGCTTAGCAACCAAAAAAACAGTCATTCGCTCCACAAGTTTCTTCCTCGACGTTCTGTTTGTTTTCAGAACACGTTCGTCACCAGAATAAAATCCAGGCAAGATGGGCTGATAGAAACACCCCAGCTTTGATCCCACGAGGTGCAAAGTCCCACCTGCTTTTTGCACCTTTTTTCTCACAGATCCCAACTAACTGTTCCTGAGGCATCCCCCTCCCCCTTTCCCATTTGCAATCTCCCCCCACTGGCATACGCATTTAACTTTATTTTTCTTGAGAGACAATACCCCCACAGCTCGTCTCGTTCTTGTCCTCAGCTGACAGGCACCCCCCATATTTTCCAATGCTCGTTTTTCCATTTCAGGTGTGCACCTGGCCCAAAGGAACATTTTGTCTCTTACCTTGTGCAGGAGTCACCTCCCTGAAAAGCATTTGCTAAAGGATTGAGGAAGCTGCATCATGGAGGGGAAACTGCCAGGTCGGTGGCAGTGGACATAGTACCCAATGGGTAGCATGTGCTGCTAAGAGGAAGGGTTGGGGGTATGTACACCCCTACAGTGAATTCCTGACTGAGAATTGGGATAGCAGACAAATGGGGATTCATAAGAGTGAGAGAAAACTCTCTTAACAGGCAGGCAGGAAGCTGTCATAACTTTTTGATGCCTTACATCACAGCCCAGTGGGAGCTACATCTATTCCCAAACACAGGCCAATAGTCAGGGCTGTCTTTATCCAGGACCTATGGCAAGGGAAGTGGGAGTCTTAAATTCTGCCCTGCCACAGCTCTCTGCTCTCTGAGGGGTTTGGAGGTTCCCTATACCTGCCATACATCAACAACTGAGCAGTCCTGTCCGTCACCAGAGGCTTCTGGGTCAAGCTGGACTGCAGCAGGAGGGTCTTTGACTCCCCCTAGTGATCTATCTGGAATACGGTCTCACAGACCCACTCCCCCTACAACTTCACCAAAATCCAGGGCTGGGTGCTCAAGATGCATGGCCCAACCTCCCCTGCCAGCTGAAACCAGGCTATTTATACAAGCAAGCCAATTAACAGCTCTCATGTTCATTCCCACATTGACACTTCCTGATGATGCCTCCTGGGAGAGCTCACCAGATGCGTGGGGTGGGAGGGGGAAGGCCCCAGGAAGGCAAACAGCTGGCTTCAGTGCAGCAGCAGGAGAGGAGAACTGGATTTGGTTGGAGTCACACTATGCCTTCTGGACAAATTGTCTCAAACTTTCCCTTCTCCCCTTAAACGGGAATCTCTGCCCTTGCAATGTTCTCTGCCGTGAGGGAATTGCACATCCCTGTTTCATCACTGAGGATAGGCCCCAAAGTCCCAGGATGCAGCCAGTTAAGAGCCATGACATGTATTTCTGGCAGCGAATGAGGTAGTGCCCTCCCCACATGCCATCTCTCCCTACTCCCCTCCACGGGAAGAAAACAAAACAAAACTCCTGTGAGATGGGGAAGAATTTTTTGAACGAAACGCTAGATGAAGAGGTAATTGGCAAACACAGTCTGTGTGAGGAGAGGTAGGAGAAGGTGGGGAGTTGATGGGTATGGAGAGGCAAAGGGTCGTGTCCATATTTCATGAGGAAGTAGTGCTCCCGCACTCTAGAGGCTGGTGTTTTCAGCCAGCGACGAACGGCTACCCAGGCCAGGGCAGCGGGGAGGAGAGGGTGTCAGTGCACAGCTTGCTTCACGTGAAACATATGGTCCAGGCAAGCAGAGTGTGATGAGATGGGGATCTGAGCAAAGGAGGGATGGAAAGGTTGAAAGGAGAAACTGGTCCTTTATGGGATATGAATGAGGGCTGAGGAGCACAAAGGACGCAAGGTAGGGTCTCTTCGTCCTGCAGAAAAAGTGCTCCCACATAATTATGCTAGGTCATGCTTAGCTCTGATTAGGCCATCTCTGTTATACTTAAGGGGTCATACTTACAGTCCCACTTGCACTAAATGAAGTCATCCATGGTGTGTCCAGCTTATAGGACAGAAAGTTTTGGTATGAAGGCAGGGACAGGGCCCGCCCTGTCTGCAAACAGGCTGTGCGTGTTTGTGCATTACCAGCCTCTGCTGAAGGCTTGAGGTTGTCTCTGTGAGACTCAGTTGTGCTCCTGCAAAGCCTACATCTAGATTGGGCTGCAAAGATGGGCTGCAGTATACCTTGGTATTACCATCCTACACTGATGAAGCCATGGAGATGGTAGCATGCCACGGCTCCCTTTCCACCGGCATCCCTGTCACATCAGGCAGGCACAGACGATGTGGTCTCTTCTCCCATGGGCTCAGCCCAGGGCAGGGATACACTGCCAAGCATTGATCATAGCTGAGAGGTGTTCTGGGCTGCTGAAGCTCAAATATAGCCTCAAAGAGCTTTTTCTTTGTCCTCAAAGGGCCCTTCCAAGGGAGGAGGGCATGAGCGGCTCACGATGAAATCGCGAGCAGTTGTGCTACGCAGCACATCAACAACTGTGAAATCCCGAGGGGAGTCACAGATCCATTATATTGTAATATATTTGGGTCAAAAGAGGGCAGGCAAGGGGAAGTGACAGGAGGAGGAGAGCTGAAATCCTTCCTCCTAGACTGCCTTCCTGGTGAGCAAGAACAATCACCCACAAGGTCAAGCAGACTGTTGCCATGACCTGCTGCTGGAGCTGTCTAGCTTTTCCCAAACATGGGGAGAGACGCTGCTCTTGCCCTGGCACTTGCTGAGCAGGCAGGGTCCCTGTGGGTTGCCCCTGCTCCAGGCCCTGTGCTAGCTCTGCCCACCTCCCACTTTGGGTTGCAGCACCCTTGGAAGGTCTGCAGCTGAGGCCAGGGCAGGGAGCCTGGTGCAGGTCATTGCCAGCTCTGCCATGCCATGGCAGGGCAGGGCACCCAGAGATCATGGAATTGCACAGCAACAGGCAGGCTTGGCCTGGGTGCCAAGAACCAGTGAGGACGGGAAGAAATACAGCCTCATATTATGTCCAGGGCACAGCTTCCCTCCCTCTGTCTCCCACACTTGTAGCTGACATGCTTTGTGACCTCCTTTCCTCCTTCCCCCATAGTTCCAGCTTCCCTTCTCATATTTCCAGTAAGTGATTGTCTCCTCTGTATGGTTGTCTCAGCTTCTTCTTTCTCCCAGATCACTGACAAGGAGATGTTTCTCCACACTGGATAACCCTTCCCCAAAAAATAGTACTGGCCATGTGTTATTGCATCCCTAGACACTAACTACAATGTCATCCTGTTGCTGAGTTTCTTCACCAGCTGCCAGGCTGAAAGACCAGGGAGCTCCCTCACTTGGTTAGTTGGATACCCAAGAAAGCAGGAAAGGGACTTGATCTTTTATGTCCGGTCCCATGCACAACCCACCATATGCCCCTCTCATCCAGTGACAACCAGAATTTCCTATCTCCTACTTACACTGGGGGTTGTCTCCCCACCTGCCAGACCTGCACCCTCCCTGTGGTCATCTCCCTTCTCCATCATGGTGGAAGGTGCCACCAGGCTGGAGAGCAGGTCTGGGGGAAGAAGGCTGCATATCCCAGCAAAGTCAGTCAAGGTTTGGCAGAGCAGATCAACCCTTGAGTCTCCCCTGTGGTTCACCCACCCATACTCTCAGGCCTTCTCCTAACGCTTCCCCACTGGCGTCACCCAACGTGGTATGTAGCTGGTGTTTCTACCCCCATTGGGCCACCTTCATTTTTGTCGCCTTTTCCTCCTCGATGCCCCCAGCAAACAAAAAACTTATTATCACAGAGGGCCATTATGGATAAATGATGTCCTGACAGCTCTATTTACCAGGAGATGAGGAGGAAGCAGGAGCCTGTGTGCGTGGCAGTGGGGGAGGCTGGAGCCGTGCTCCATCTGACAGCGGCATTCATCCACAGAACTGTGCAGGACCTAATTAACGTGCAGCGATGCTGCCCGTGGCAGGTAGTGCCATGGCAGGACATCAGCAGGGAGGTAAGCAGACGGGGAAGGAAAAGAGGAGAGGGTAGAGAGATAAGTGGAAGAAGAGGGAGAGCAGGAGATGATGGGAGAGGGAAACGAAGGCAGGGTGATCAGGGGCAGCCCACTGCTTCTCCATCACCCTACGGGAGCTGCCTCCCCCTGACTTCTCTAACAAATTCCTAATTGCAGCCACTTTTTATTTTTCACCTGGCTGGTGGGAAGCGACAGCCATTTTTGTAATATTAATAATGTTTTCAAAGCCCAGAGCAGCAGCTAGACCCCATGAGTGGTGGTGAGAGGTGGGGAGCTGTGGGGTGGGGAGAGGACTGGAGCGCACAAGGATTTTTTACTCTTTCAGATTAATTCGGGAATCAGGCTTTTGGTTGACACAGAGTAAACAAAGCCACTCCAGGTCTGGGGAGCCAGGCCTTGGCATCCATTGGCACACACTTGACTGAAGGTGAGAGGACATGGATGAGGAGCCTGGCAGTGGAATAGTTGTGATGTGCCTAGGCATGTTTGTTCACTGTGTGCACTGTGGGCACACTGCGTTCACATGTGGGCACAAAGCCATGTGCACCTATACATAACAGACCTCTCATCACCCACGTGCTTGGGCTCTGTGTGTGAGTATGTATGTCCACCCACTCTATGTGTGGGTATGTGTGTCCACCAACCCTGAATGCCCAGATGCTCGGTGCGAGCCTGTGGAAGTCTCAGTAGCAGCTTGGGCTTGTGTCTGCAAGGTGCTAGCCCAGGCTGCCATTGCACAACTGTGCAGCTGAGTGTGTGTGTTGTGCTGGTTTTGACTGGAATAGGATTAATTGTCTTCACACCAGCTAGAATGAGACTATGTTTTGTATTTGGCCTGAGAAGAATAGTGACATCATACTTTTTAGCTGTTGCCGAGCAATGGTTACATTAAGCCAAGGACTTTCCCAGTTTCTCATACTGCCCCGGTGCTCCCAGCTTCTTCTCTACAGGAGGCTGGGAGGGGACACGGCCAGGACAGCTGACCTAGACTGACCAAAGGGATGTTTCATGCCATAAGATGTCATGATCAGTATATAAGTTGGGGGGAGTTGACTGGGGGGTCTGACTCTCGGGGTTCTTGGGTCTCTCAGGCCCTGGCTTGCTCTCTGGCTCTGGCTCTTGATGCATGGGGACTGGCTGGGCATTGGCCAGCAGGTGGTGAGCAGTTGTATTTTTTTTTCCCCTATGATTTTCATTACATAGTATTAGTATTATTTTAATTACATAATATTAATAGTATTATTAGTAACACTGCTTTATTTTGTTGATTTTCATTATTAAACAGTTTTTATGTCATCTCACAAGTCTTCTTCCCTTGTCCTCCAAACTTTCCCCCATCCCACTGGGGGAAATGGGAGGTGAGCAGGTGGCTGTGTGGTGCTTAGTTGCTGACTGGGGTTACACTGAGACCGTGTGTGCGCACGCGCGCACCCAGATATATGCTGCTTCCCTTCTGCACCAGCTGAGTGCCCAAGGAGCTGCAGGGCATGCGATGTCCGGACAGCAGCTCCGTGCTCATGGATGCTATGAATGATACAGGCTAGCTGTGGCAGTTCTCAGCAGCTCAGGAGAAGGCTCTTAACTCACACAGACAGTCAGTGCTGGGGGCAGCTGGCAAGGGGCTGGAAGCCAATCCATTGTGACAGCTGCTCTGCCAGGGGTGGTTGGGGGCTTCTCTGTTCTTGTTTTCACCACAAACTGGTTACCTAGTGTGAGGCTAACAGGGCCGCTGCTAAATCCATCAAAAATGGGATCTAAGGGGACAAGCACAGAGTGCATTAAGCAGAAGAGCATCAAGAAAGCAAAGCTTTTGAGAGCTACACGCTTCTTGGTTCATGTGCTACTGATACACATTCCTCTCATGTTGCTGCTTTTCTCAGGGCCCCTCTTCCTTTCTGTTTTCCACTGTTCCTCCTCTTCCTCCCCACCTCTACCACATCCTTCTTGCCTTTTCCCAAGTACCTTACCTCCATGGCCTCACCAAGCACCCAGTCAGGATACTGTCAATGCTGCAGCTTCCACTGTGCCTGGGACTGGCCCTTTGGATACCTTTTGGCAAAGAAATCTGAGTGGAGACTACAATCATCCTCTACTGTTGCCACATTTTGTTCATCATCCCTGGCCTTGGCCACTCTGGGAGGCCCAGCACCAGGCAGGTTGCCAGCCATCACAGAAAACTGCTTGGCTGCTGCTTCCCAACAGGCTCCTGACAGCAGTGGTGAGCTTCATGCTATGAATAAGGGAGAAAACAGTAATAGCTCTGAGCCTACTGAGGAGATCCAAAGAGGCCGTGATGCCTTGGCACAAAGTTCATCCTTGTGGATAGGTATATCTAACAGGGCAGAGGGCTTGAAAGCAAGCACAGAAAATGTAATGCCCTGGATTACTCTTGAAAAACCACGCTGAGTCTGCTCTGAGTCCTTCCGGCCCCCTCATGCCCCACACTCATCCCTCCTCCACAGCCTCTCTCTTTTCCCTCAGTCCAATGCAGGAATCATAAGCCAGTTGGAGGAGCCATAAGGACCCAATTTTCTAGCTCCACAAAGACTGGGAAAGAAAAACTAGAGCCCGATGCACGACTTGGCAGAGGAAGCAGCTTTGTCACACATCACCCCATAAATCTCATGCCTGACAGAGTTTCTAATGTTGGAGTCACTTAAACCCACAGCACCGTATTGGGTTAAATTGATGAATGGCACCGAGAGAGGGCACAGCCTAAAGCGCTGAACAGGGGCTCTGCTGATGGCAAGCTCCCACTCTCGTTCACATTCTGCTCCCTCTCTCCTAATGGAGCCTCATCTCTTTAATCAGAAAGTAAGTGCTCTCCAGGTTACTGCCTGAAACATTCAGATACTCTTTAGGGAGACCTGGAAGCAGCAACTCTTGACTTGGAAACTCTTTAATCAGGAGAGGACAGAAGAAGTGAAAGGACAAGGAGGTTCAGAGCGTTCATATGTGAAGGGTTGTGCCTCTTCAGTTGTCAGTGGGGCCAACAACAGCCTATCAAGTTGTTGGAGAAGCTTGATGCCAAGTCGGATTTGGCCAGAAGAGTAATGAGTATAGTGGTTCTCAGAAAAAGGCCACCTCTAAAATGAAGAGAAGCCTGGGAGAGAGGAGAGGACTCCTGGGACAGCACAGCAGAGTTCTTCACATCCTTCTTCCTATAGGTCTCATTAAGTACCAAGTTTACTCATTAAGTGTCAAGTTTTCTTCCTCACCTCTTCTGGGCATGTGTTGCTTGAGGACACAAGATCCTTGCATCCACGGGGTGAGTATAGTCACTCCCTGCAGAATAAGCCCAGGCAGCCAGGAAGGACAGAATCGCTGTCCTTCACCACTCCTGGGTTGCCAACGCGAGGGTGGCAGGGAGACTCCAACTATGTTGGTCAGGGAGAAGCACTGGAACGTAACTTTCCCTGCAGATGCTGCAAGGCAGATCTGCTGAAATTAAGGCAATAGGGGCCATGTAAGACGCCTAGAGAGCTCATGGCAGGTAGGCTAAATAGAGCAAGGAGGTGTGCTAGATGCTGAATGGCAGAGGGAGAGGGGGTAGGGGGGTGCCTGAGCAGGGCACAGTGCTGTCAGCCTTCTTACGAAGGGACCTGAGGGCTGGATCATTTCTGCTGTGGCATTTTCTAAAGGCTGGCTGTGCTGATGGTCAGGGCTGTTGAGCTTGCCTTCTGGGGAGAGTGCATGCGGGGCTGGGGGTTGTGGAGAGGGAGGGAGAACCACAGTTTGGGACAGGAGGAAGAGAATGTGAATTTGAAATATTGCAGACTTCAATCACCTCTGCTTGGGTAGATGCTTTGGGGAGTGAGGGAACAGGTAGAGGCAGAGCCAGCAGGACACACATGGTCCCTGCAGGTACTGAGATCAGCAGATCTTTCCTTCTCAGCCACATGTCTCCCTCTCAGAGCTGGGATTGCTTCCTGAGGCAAAGGAAACCTTTCCATCCATGGCCAAACTGTTTGTGACAAGTGTTTGCCACTATGCAGTGTTCTACCTTCTTTCCTAAGGTGTTGGTCCCCCGTGTCCTCCCTTTTGCTCTGTTGTTGTTGGATATTCTCCCTCCTGTACATCAGCATGAGCCCCACCTGATCCTTAAACAGCAAGAAACTTCTAGAGTTTCCTGATGCATTGTTTGCCTTCCACAAGGGGCTCCTTAGATGGCTTTTGCTTCCTGAGGTGCAGAAAGCGGGGTGGAAGCACTGTCTCAGGAGGCTGTTGTAAGGGACAGGGCAGGAGCACTGACTCCCTGTGTGTGAATCACTGGAGGGGTGGTGTGGGAACACTACTGGAGAAAGCTGGATAGGGAGAGTTGGCAAGCGGTGGGCTCCGCACCATGGCCCCACTCCCCGCTGCCGTTGGAGGTGCTGCCATGCTCACTCTGCATTCACCACAGCGTGTGGAAACTCCGTGTCCTTCCAAGTCGGCACGTCCCCATCCCCTCCGGCTGTGTGTAATCGGCACCGTGCTCATATGGCATGGCCTGATGCGTTCCTCTTCATCTCAAGGCTCTGCCCGCCTGTACCGTGCGCTGCTCTAAGCCTGATGGAGAGAGAGGCAGGATGGCAAGACCCCACCCCCTCCCAAAACCAAGATCATTTTCCCTGTCGACAGTGAGAACATTTGGCTTCCACCTCCCTTCGCCGCTCTCTCCTCCTCTCTTTTTCTCTGTGCTATATTTTCTCCTCTAATGAGGGCAACACCTGCTTCCCAGCCTCATTTGAATCGCTAAGCATTCTTCCCCAGTGAGTGTGAGGGAAGGAAGGGCAGGTAGCCACCCCTGGAAGGCAGTTTGCCTGTCCAGATGCTGGGTGCAGAGGGCACAGCACTGCAACAGCTCTCTTGGCTATGGGTGGGAGCAGGGCTGCTCATGCAAGAGACTTGCAAAATTCTGGCCCCCAATCCCTGTGTGTTCAGGATCTAACACCCAGGTTGTCAAACCAATTCATCAGAGGTTATTTCATAACCTAAGCACTTCAAGACCCCATGGGGGCACAGGCCTGCCCAGGTTATTTAGTCTGGGGGACACAGATTTAGTACACATGCCACATCTACACTTATTAAGGCTTCCCAGGGGGTTCCTCTGCTCCTCCACTTACCTAGCCAGCCAGCCCAAGCAAGGGGTGCCCAGTGTGTCAGCTTCGAGCTGCTTAGAACAGGCTTGTTTTGGGGGAGCTGCGAGTGGGGAGGTGGGGAGTCACTCTGCCTGTCGGCGATCCCTAGGAGCCTGGGCTAATGTTCGCTGGGAGGCAAGACCAAGGGCTGAGCGTTTGTGAGAGCGTCCCCACGTATCAGAGAGCCCATACACCACTTTGCTCTGGAGAAATCCTCATCTCTTCCCTGGACGCACCAGCTGCCCGGCTAAACCTGGCGACTGTGCTAATTGGGAGCACGGGGAGCGGGGCCGAGACATGTCGGGGAAGACAGAGTGACTGAGAGAGCAGACGTCAGTGGCAGCATGGGGGGACAGTCGGAGGGGGAAGGGAGGATTGCAGGGGGGGTGAGGAATGGGAAAGAGACTGAGGAGGAGGGGCTGAGTGAAGCAGAGCATTTGGGAGAGCGGGTGAGCACGCATCAGAGCTGCAGGGACTCAGGGACAGTGTCACAGGCAAGGCTGAAATATAAATGGAAATTCTCACTGAGCCGGATCGATGCCATATTGGTGAATGAAAAAGAGAGGCTGGAGGAGTGAAGGAAAACAACACAGCCCAGGCAGCATATCCAGCCCCTTCCCAGCCACCCTCCGTAGCATCGTCCCTCCCCACCAGTGCCGGCTACCAAGCTGCAGCAAGGCAGTCAGCGACCTGCTGGGGGAGAGGGGCACTCAGTCATTAGTTTGTCATTAATAAACCAGTAAGGAGAATGAACAAAGACACACAGCCATTTTTCTCAGTCTCTGTCTCCCAACTCCCCCCCTTCCTCCCTGACCCATTCCTGGACAGCTCTGGTACCAGTGGCAGTCAGCTAGCCCAGCTTTCCCCACCACCCCTATTCCCCAGCCTCTGCCTCCTACAGGGTCTGTTTTGCGTACCGGCATTTCTCATTAGGGCTCCAGGCATCCATCAAACGTGGGGGTCTTACAGCCCCAGGTGCAAATGCATGTATGTATTCCTTAACAACATAGTTATTCCTTCCCTCAGCCTGGTCCTAGAGGGGCTGGAGAGGCCTGAGAGGGAGGTAGGGGAACAAAGGGCATGATCTCTGAAGGCACGGGAACTGCGGCCTCCCTTCCAGGATGGATTGGTCTCTAACTCCTGTAGCCTTTGCCCCCCTGGCTTCCCCACAGCCATGTTTCATTTAATTCTATTTTCTGCTTGGCCACAGCTCCGCACACCTACCAGCCCAAGTCCCACAGTCACATCTAGCCCCTGTCAGACCTGCCTTCATCTACCCCCTTTAGCCATGATGCCTTCTCCTCCCAAATTCATCTTTATCTAACATCTTTCTTCTTCTCCCACCTCTCTATACATTGAATTTCATGGCATTGGAGAAGAGCCTTAGAAAAGTCAAAGTGGAACAGTGCAAATTAGCCCCAAGGTCTGCCCTTTCCTACCATCTGTCCTTACTCACTGCTCATTCCCCTGTGTCCCAGGAAGAAAGATTCCTCCAGAGCATAGGGGAATGTCTTCTCAGACAGAAATGTAAGTGCTGAGAGTATAAGTGTAGCCATGCCACTGGGGCTGAGAGGTTGGAGCCTCCAAGGACTGAGCTGCCAAGAACAAAAATACAGATGAGTGGATCAGTGGCCCTTTTCAATCCAGATCTGCCACGGCCTCCTAATGGCACCATCCTGACCCTTGCTTTTCACCACCAGCAAGGTGGTGAACCTCTGGCTTTGAAAGCCCCAGAGACTAAAAGCCAGAGAGATGCCACTGTGGAAGAAACAAGAGCACTTTACTGCAGCAGATTGATTAGCACTGAGAACTTTGTGGCTTTCTGGTGACTCCACATGGGCTACATGTATAGAGAAGCAAGTAGAAGTGTTTCCATTTGATGGTGCTGAGGGTCGCTGTGGTATCTATACCACCAAACCTAGACCCTCTGCCTGACACTGATGCCTGGCAGAAGTTCTCCCTAGGGAGGGGGAAGCATCAGAGGGTCCCTGTGTCATCGCCAAGGCTCTGTTTTTGTGGGCACTGCTGTGTCATGAGGCACAGAGGTTTCCCACTTTGAGTGAACAGCACTGACACAGCCTCTGCAAGGTAGAAGGAAGGATCACACACTACATACAGCCGAGCCCTCAGAGAGAGCGAGCATGAGCTGAGGCTAACCCTGCCAAAGCCAGTCCTACGAACATGGACCCGACTTGCTTTCTGTTCACATCAGACTCACCCATGCAATGGCGAAGGGGTTGCTGGTGCTTGGAGAACATCTTAGGAGGCCCATGGTCACAGAGATTGGGTGGAGCAGGGCCTGTCCCAATGCTTGTTTCAACATGGTGCACCACGTACACCAAGGTGGGGCTCTGTCTAAGCATATTGTGGGTACATTAATTCAGGCTAGACCCCCCAATATGGACAAACATGACCTGCTCCACTCCTGCAATGCACCCAAACCTCTGTGTGGCTCTACCAGTATCAACACCTTTCACCCTCATCTTGAAGTCAAAACCCAGTTTTCCCTGGGAAGCCAGAGTCCAAGTAACGCATTCCGTTTTGCTCACTTGGATCAAAACTGCCCAAGGAAGTGATTTCCCATTTGCCCCAAATCTGTTCAGCATCTTTGTCACACACACACACCCCCTACACCTTCCCATCCTGAGAAGTGAAAGAAGAACATCTCCCTCCCCCCCACAGCACCCTCCCACCCCTCACTCTGCCCACCACCGGTCCTCATGAACATCACAGCCAGCTTCTGTGCCGCTGGAGCTGTTTGTTTCTCTCTTGATTTTTCACAAGTGATTATCGAAGTCAGAATTTGTCACCCACAGAATGAAAGGAAAATGAACCTTCAATCACAGATGCAGATCTACCTGCTGAGGAGGGGGGGCTGGGGGGAGAGACAGATGGGCGAGGGAAGGGAGAAGCAAGAAGAAGGGCTTGTGAAACAGAAGGAAAGAACCATCAATAAAGTGAGCAAGAATGAAGATGGGAAACACAGAGAGAAGATGGGGGAGGGGGGAGGACAGAAAGAGGAGAGGCTGAGATGGGGAGACTAAGTGAGGCAGAGCAACTAAACACAAAAGGCTAAAAGATAACAGGAAAAATTGCAGGGTAGGGTAGGAGAGATTATATCTGAAGATGGAGCAGCAAGATTTCCTCATTCTCCTTTACATCCCATCTCCCACCTGATACAAATCCACTACCCTCATCTCTTCTGACTCCCAGCAGGACTGGTCTCTCTTTGGTGCTGTGAGGTGACGCTGCCTGCCCTTGAGCCTGTGCAGGGGCAAGGTAAGCACTGAGGTCTGGCTCTTGGGCAGTGGATTGCCCCCGACGCTGCCCTAAAGCATACCCATGCACACGCGCTCACACGCAGCTATTCGTGTCTCTCAGATGGCGAGATGGTTATCACACATCCTCTTAGTCATCACTTAGCAAAGCTAAACACATTTAGTGCTTAATCTTCCCTCATCAGTCAGGCCTTCCTTTGCCCTTCTATCTGCTGCTCTGCCCTGAATCTTCTCCATTTTCTCTCCATTTCAGTTAATAAGCTGCCCAGCCAAGCAGAGCCCTCTGGAGAGGGGCTAGCAGCTCCCTGTTCCACAACTTGATGCTTCTTTAAAGACAACCATTTCCCTCTCTGCTCCCCTCCCCACTCCACTCCATCTCCTCTAAATAACAGCTATGGATATTGTTTTGTAATCTTCTCTACCCTTCCCTTCTCTACCACCCTTGCCAAGCCTAGCGATTTGCTTCCAGGTCTTTCAATGGCCATTTTCCTTTAAAGAACCATTTACTGGTATCAGATGAAGAGGGGACAGTTTTCAGTTCTTGAGAATTATGCATTAAAGTATATGCACTACTCTAATATAAAAGGAGAGTTGTGACTGAGAAAAGTTTGACAATAAGAAGCATATATACAAACAAAACTCAGAGACAAAAACCACCGAGTATTCCAATTATCATTTAAAGTTCATTATGATAAGCACATCTCAGTTGCATGAACCTGAAGACCTTCCGTCATACTGCAGTGTTTGTCGTGTCATATGCTTCACAAGATGTTTATCTGTCTATGCCTTCCAGTAGCTTCCTGAAATTTGTGTTTTTCAGACCAGTACTACCAAACACCTCCAGCAGTCCAGGTTGCAGCCCTGCAGTACCAAAGCCCAGCAGTGCCTTCCCTCTTCATTGACTGGCCGTGTGCCCACAACACAGTCAGATTCGGCCTTCCTGTAGCCTGTATGTTCCCAGAGTGACCTGACAGGTAGGGGCAGCAGGGTGAGGGAGCTGTAATGGCACCAAGGGTTTGTCAGGTATCCCAGGGGAATCATAGCGAGAGCTGCAGAAAAAGGTCTGCTTGTTCACTGTGTGGCATTAGCGACACGACAATCACCTCAGAGGGCTCCAGCACACAAGCACAGAGATTCTGGACTGTGCAGTCACACGCACATCCCCACAGGGAAGGCTAGGGGGAATCGAGGACAGGGCTGTGCATGTCAGACAGGGATGAATAAAAGAGATGCTGTAGGTTTAATGATTCCTAAGGAGCCTGCATTTGCTGTGGATAAGGATGGAGGATCTGACTGGATTTTGAATAAGTTCTGCTACAAACTGATCGAATGTCCTTTAATCAGATGGATTTAGCTGCCACCTTTCTTTAAGATGGTTCCAGGACACAATTAGCCTCCTGTATGAAGCATTAATGGTCATCACCTACACTCAGGCACACAGCACTTCCCAAAAAAAGGTATGTGAAGGAAGAGCTCTCAAAGAGGTCTTTGAGAGAGGGCTGAAGAACGCTGTGCAGTCTGATGAAAGGATGAGATAACAGACAGAAATGAAAAAGCACTAAGAACAGCCCAAAGAAGGGTTTTTGGGCAGCACCTAAATTGCCTCCTAGTTTTTGACTTATCAAGGCAGCACTTTATACTTCCTTGGGAAACAGAGGGTGTCCCCACAGAACTTCCTAGATCCATCATTAATTTGCCTCCTTAAAGGAAAACAAGACACAGGAGTTTGAACTTCAGGCAACAACTTGAATCGGAAAGATGCAACACATTCTCTGGGCATAGATCTAGAGCAGGGATCCTGCAATGTACCTCTTCTCATCCTAGAGTACATCTCCCATTAGGTTCACCCTTTCTCAGCACTTAGCTAGCCCCAGAGGAGTGGCCTGGGTGGGGGGCTCTACTCTCTCCCTCTCCCCCTCTGCAGCATATGTGCACAACAGGTCAGCAGCACCAGGGAGCAGACACAGAGCTGCCTATGTATCCACCCCTGTCTTTGGATGAAAGAGGGAAATGGAGATGACAGTAATATTTGGAAAGGATGGGAGGGAACTCACCAGGACCCTTGCCATTTCCCTGTATGCTGACTTTCCCATCCTCTACCTCCTGCTCCACTGCAGCCAGAGGGATGGTTTCCCTGTTGACTTCAGAGGCAGCGGGAGCCAGCCACTAATTAGGATCCAATATGACAAAGCACAGAGTAGCCTGACACTGCTAGACCACGGGTGCCTAGAGGCAAAGGAGACAGTGCCTGCCCGAGGATCAGTTTCATTAAGATGGAGAACATCAAACAGCTTTCCCTGAACTGACATCCGTCTGTCAAAGGAGCCTGCAAAGAAAGGCAGAGCTGACAGGGGCCCTAAGGAGAATCTCATTAGGAGAGTTTTAGAGGGGCTTCTTGATGAGAGAGCTGTGGGGACTCTCTTCTCCCTCCCATCAGGAACGGCTCGTGCCTGTCAGTTTGCTGTCTCCATTCTCAGAGGCTGATGGGGATGGACAGGTAATACTGATGGAGGTCACGGGCATGGGAATGTGACCACAGAGGCACCGGACTGAGGGAGAAGTAGTGGAGCAGGGCACCACAGAGCAAGTGCACAGAGGGAACAGTCAAGGCACAGCTCATTTTGGCTGTGAGGAGAGGGAGCTGCTGCGAAGGGCAGGCTGCTGCAGCAAGCACCCTGGGCAGGCTGGGCTGCCCAAGGGGAGCCCGGTGGGAGTGAGAGTAGCATCTCACCTCCTTGTGCATACTGTGCAGAACTGGATATAGACAGCTATCCTGCTTTTTCTTCATAGGACTGGGACATAGCTTTCACTCCAGACACATCTGCACATCCCTAGAGGCTCATCAAGATCTCAACCTAGCTGAATTAACCCACAGCCCAGCCTGACAGGTAGGGATATGCTTCCTTTCCCATGGGTGCAGTGATGAGGAAAGAGTCCTTCAGTCCACAGACAATAGCAAGATGCACGTTTAGATGGAAGAGGTATAACCCCAGGGATGTATGGCTCTCTGGGTCTGAGCTATAGCATGGCTCTAACATAGTCCAACGATTTCTGGAAGGCTTAAAATCAGGCATTTATCTAGCACTGGAACTCTCTCCTGAGGCACTCCTGCTGGTAAGTGTATTCCGACACTTGCCCTGCAGCACAATGAAAAGGCACGTGCTCCAATTCCCCAGTCAGCTCTGATTCAGTAATCACAACAAGTGTTCATTAGTGCCTGCAGGGACATCCTACTTATTAGGAGTGGTCAGCCGGGCATTACACTATGCTCAAGCGGTTCACCAGTCTTTAGCCTCTGAAACTGACCTTGCAAATGACTGCTACACAAGTTGATGACATCATTCAGCATCTCTAGAGGCTCACATGGGTGATATCACTGCCTTTTGTTACAAGCTGCTACTCCCAGTTTCTCAATGTAGAATGAAAGCATGATGTTATTTCATTCCCTTAGAAAACTTGCACCTGATGGTCTGTTTCGTGGTCATCCTTAGGGCTGCCACAGGTGACCTCATCGTTTTGCCTAAAGAAAGGGTGGGAGACCTAAAGCCCACAGGCTGGATATAGCCTGCAGGTGCTCATGGGCCTGGGGCCTGTCACAGACATTTGGCGTGCTCAAAAGACCTGCACCTGGGCAACACAAGAGAAGCCCCTGGCATAGGCCAGGGTCTCTGCATATGTCATCACAACCTCAAACCAAAGATCCAGCTCACAAACCATATTCCCGACCATCACGGAAAGCCACATGATGTTCTCACTTCATGTTATTGCTGTGCACTGCTAAGGTATGCGTGACTTTGCGACCAGCTAAAAGGTGTGGGAAAGATCTGCTCCCTGCCCAGGAAGGAACAGGCTCATCGGCCATGCACCAGGACTTTGCAGCGGTGACATCACCCAGGCTTTGACGAGCTCTGCTGGATGATGTCGCATGGTACCTCTGAGTATCCGCAGTGCTGCTGCGGTCCCTGGTTTTAAGGGTTAGCACAAATGACAGTCAAGGAGTGAGTCAGAGGCCCAAACACTGGTGTTAGTTCCAAGGTCACCCACCTGCCTTCAGCTTCGCCTCCAGAGTATCTCCCACAGGTCCCGTGTGGTATTGGCCAGCACTGAGAAAATGTTTGGGATAACCCAGGGCACCAAAAATGGCTCTGGAAACCAGAATCTCACCCTTTAGATCCCTGAGGGCCTGCAGCAATGGTGCCATCTCCAGAGCCTTGCTGGGGTGCCTTTCTTGTAGCTTTTTCTCTCTTCTGAGGACAGTCACTAAGTGGAGGGCTGCTCCCAGCGCCTCCCTCACGCTGCTGTCCCCCCCAGCTGGCAGAGAGCTGAGCTGCATTTCATAGTGCACGAGCCCTGCAGAAACCCTTGTTTTGCCACCACACTTGTTTCCCTCACCCTTGCAGGGCTTGGAAAGGATCCGTCACTGAGCCCTGGTGAAAACTAAGGGGTCTCTGAGCACTGGATGGCAGATGATCCTCTCTGCAGAGGCAGCAGGACCAGGATAGCTGATGCATTCAGGCCAAGCATGTGCTGGGAAAGGACACGATGCTCCCCTCTTCCAAGCCCAGGAGTTTGTGGTGAGACGGGACTGGACCTGGCCAGCTGCAGGACCTGGCTGTGCTGTACTGGCCATTTGGCTCTGCGGAGGAGCCTCCTGCAAGCAAGAGGAAGGCTGTCTGCCTCCTGCTCCGGTTACAAACAGCACAGAGGCAGCAGGACAGGCTGTGTGAGCAGCACAGCAGCTGCTGTCTGTCGGGACCCTGGGACTAGGCTTCCCAGTGTGGAAGGGAAAAGGTCTATTCAACCTGTCTCCCTTGTTTCCATCCTCACTGCTGTCGACCAGCCAGGTGGTGTGCCAGGCTTGGTGGGGATGGAAGCATCCTAACAGGGAAGGCATGTGTACAGACAGGATGTTGTTGTGACTCCCCAGCTGCCCCTGGCATCATTGACTCGAGCCAGAAGGGTCAGTGCACGGCTCTCACGACTCCCCATCTCCACCTGAAATGTGCCAACCTACTGCAAGTGCCAGTCCCCGAAGTGGATTCCCAGGCAGAGAGGGGGTTGGAGAGGCTCCATGTTGGCTCACCCCTCTCCTTCTGCCTGCCTCTCGTGCTCCCGCTCACACGCCTGCGGTAGCTGTCTCGGGCTCTCTCACACAGTCTGTCTCTCTCACACACAAGCTCTAACACTAACACAAAGGCTATAGGATACATGTCCTCACGCATTGTATAGGATCCCTCTCCCTCACAGTCTGTTTCACACACACTGTCTCTCTCCCTCACACGCTTGCATACACCTCTTTTTCTTCTGCCTCTTTCTCTTTCTGGCACTGGTGGGAGTCTCAGGGAACAAGGCTCTGTCTTATTCCCAATTTTCGCAGTACCTCACTCCCTGCTAGTCTGTACCACTTGTTTTGCTATATTACTATTTTCTTTGCTCAGGGCTCAGTTCCTCCCCATCAGGGAGGAGTTCAAACCCTTATGGCTTAGCAAGGACATGTCCCAGCTTCTCGGATTCATCAGGCATGCCTTCAGTTGCACAGGTCCATGAGGGTTTTGCTTCAGACCCTGCTCTGTTTGGCTGTATTACCTGTCAGAAAGTGATGCTTCCAGAGTGTGGCAGGTTCACATGAGTCAACCTGAACACCAGGTGAATTTAATGTGAGAACAAGCTATGCAGTACTGGAGATCAGTTCTGAAAGATTGCTGAACTGCAGTTCAAATAGATGGAAGAGCAGCCGATCCTCCTTATTCCAAGTGTGGATCATCACAGTGCGTACCCATCTGCAAATGGATCATCCAACAACGCCATCAAACAACTTTCTATTTCCTTTCCTTCCCAACTCACCAATCAATGTAGGGTATGTTGTTTTTACAGGTAGGTCTTCGTGAAAATCAGAATGCATGTTTTAACAGCAGTGCTGTTCTAAGCGCGGTGGCTGAAGAATGTAAGAGCAACAAGGCTTGTAGAGAATGATCAGCTATGATATGAGCAGAAAGAAATGAACTGGGTGTCAGGCACACAAACAGGTCTGGAGGAGATAAATGCAGCAGGCCTAAAGAAGAGCTTGTCTATTTTAATTTGGCTTGTCCAAAAAAAGACATTTTTTTTCCCCTGTAAACCTTGCCTCACCAACACTGCTCTAACTTGTCAGGAATCAGAAACTCATACATTTCTCACATCAGCATCACACCTCTTAGAGATGCATGCCTCTAAGAAGACAGAGGAATTTCAGTTTCATCCTTCCTAACTGGCAGGACCCTTCTTCCTATTACTTCATACAGACTTAAGCCTTCCACAGCGACATTTACTGTCCTCCAGTCCTCAGGCACTTCTCCCAGTGACCATGAGCGTTCAAATATTATTGAGAGTGACCTTGAAATGACATCAGCCAGCTTCCTTAGCACTGCTGGGTGCATCCCATCAGGGGCCATGGACTTGCAAATGCCCAGTTTGCTTTAGTATTCTCTGATCCTTTTCTACCAGTGCTAAGGTGCTCCATATTTTCCACTGGTCTCTGGAGCCAGACATTTCTGAAGGACAGTCTTGCTAGTAAAGAAGACGACATTCAATACCTCTGTCATTTACATGTCCTGTGTCAACAGGGCACCTCCCCATTTAGCACTGTGCCCATATTTTTCCATATCTTCCCTTTGCCACTTACAGAATTTGTATTTCTGACATTTTTAAGGTTCTGGACAGTCATGGGGAACTCACCTGGAGGATTACTCAGAGACACTCAGTACTGCGTCCCACAGGCACGTAGTGCAGTGCATACCTACCATCTGCTCAACAAAGGATGTGAAGCTGACTACAAAAAAGATCATTGCACATCTAGCACAGACCTGCATCTCCCAGGATCATTCCCACAGGAACTTTCCCAGCTCAAAATCTATCTTGGTTCAGAAGGGTCTTTAGGTCATGGAGCCATATGTTTCAGCTTCTTCCCTGTCTATTTTCACCAATAAAATCCCGATTTCTTGTATCCTACCACTCCCTGCACACACTCCTGTGTCAGCAATCACTGACATTAGCATTCTCATCGTGAGGCAAATCTTGCTGCTAGGAGGATTCTGCTGCCTTGATACCATGGTTCTTCCTCTCTCACATCATCTGATGTGCCTGGCCTTGGTCACAACACTTGCCAGGGTCCTGGCCAGGGTAATGGTGAAGACGCTGGTGCCCAAGGCAAGCATGTCTCCAGGGCTGTCCTGACTTAAGTGGGTTTATCTGGTGAGAAGTCCAAGCTAAATGTAGCTCTTCCTCCTGTTCATTTCTCTGATTGCTGCTGTGTACATTTAAGCTTGTTTTCTACCTGATCATCCCGCTTGCCCTTTCAGTCCATGCCAAATAGTTACAAGGCTTGAATGTTACGCAAGCGCTTGCTGCGTGCTGGGAGAACTACCAAGAGCAGCTGCAGAAGCCCTGTTCTGAAACCGTGAGTCTCACTGCTGCAGTGCTGGAAAGCTTCAGGTGCAACTGTTTTCCCATCAGGTCTGTCAGATGATCTTAGCATCAGGCTAAGAGCTACCTGGCATTTCAGACCACTGCAGCAGCCTCACTGGGTAGATCTTGGCGCAAGGCTGGCAGCGGTTGAATAAGATGTGCAAAAATGCAGAAGAATGGATGTAGCGGATCAGCACGAAGGTCCATCTGTCCCAGTGTTCTGTCTCTGACAATGATGTCCAGCGCTGGCTGGATGGGCAAGAACAGGGCAAGAGTCCTCCATGTTTTCTTTTCCTTGATACTGGCCATCAACAGTTTAAAGACTTCCAGAGGTTTGGTTAAAACAGTGTGGCAAGGAGTTTCACAAGTTATTTCTGTACTATGATATGATGTTTCCTTGGATTTGCTCTTAAACCTGCTGTCTGATCATTTCAAGGACACTTGGTGTTCTCATATTGTAAGGAATAGCCAATATCTTTGCCCTGCTTGCCTTCTTCAGATCGTTTGTGATTTTAGGATCCGCAGTGGAGAAGATGCAGACAGCTTTGACTCATGCTGTTTTGGCAATTTTTCTGCTGCTGTTTCACAAAGTATTTCCTTAATTTGGAAGAAAGGTCATGTTCTCTGAGCAGATAAATTTCCCCCCTCTGCCTGGTGGTCACTTGGTGAGTCATACAGAGATCAGAAAACATGTGCTTAATTCCACTGGGCCTTTTTCCTGCCTGGGACACTGGCAATGGAGGAGTAGCTCTGAGGGCTATGGAGTACAGGAGTACCTATTAGGAGGATGAGAAACCCTGACATCATGGCTTTCTGCAGGGAATGTTCCTGGCAACAGCGTCCTGGATGTGTGCTGTCCAAGAAACTTTGGTGTAGCTCCAAGGAACCTCTTCTGTCCAGATTGTTCCAGGTGGTGTCAGCAGAACCTGGGAGAAGGAGATGACTCATAAGGGGAATCCTTTCCCGCCCACCAACCCCCTTCATTTATAACAGCAGGTGGGGAGCACATGCTGCCCATCACATGCCAGAGCATCCCTGCTGCACCTACAGAGCCTGACTGAGTCAGGATCCGACCCTAGAACATCACGGGTTGGCAGCACAGCCACAGCCTCTACATTGGTTGGCGATACTACGTCCCAGACCGTACCACCCCACTTGGGCTGTGACATCCCTGTAAAAGAGTGAGATCTGGGGCCCTGCAGACACATACTCACAAGGGCTCTGCTAGAAGGCATGCTCCATTGCCACTACTCTGTCCCTTCCCCAATCTGCTGTCTGTGTGCACCTTCACTCTGCTCCAGGTCCCAGCGCTGCCCCATCGCCATCACACGCAGTGCTGTGTCAAGCACCGACAAAGCAGTGCCTGTCTCTCCACCCTCTCTTCAGCTTGATGGGTCCCAACAGATCCACACAGCGAATTACCTGAAGACCCAGCTGTAGAACAGCTGGTTCTACTAGATCCCAAGACATTTTTCTCTTAACTGGACATTTTTCTTTTAACTGGACATCTTGTGTCTCTCATTGCTGCACTCATAGGCCTTGATTTTCACCTGAGATCTTCTTATTTACTAGGAATCTTTGGCGTCTGGCTTCAGGGCTCTTGCAAGTGAAGCAAGAAAAAGTCTCCATTACCCTATCCATGAACAAGCTGCTAAAAATACTGGAATCACGTGGGGTTAAGCCTGGGCTTGCTGTACACAGAGATATGGTTTGTTTAATAGATCACTGCAACACAAAAGTCTGAGGGATTCACTGAGATTTTCTTTCTCTGCCCACCAAAGCTACTCTGAGCTGTTATGTGTTAAGTCAAATTCTTCTTTGCCCTGCTTAGAACCTGGGTGGTTTTAACCTGGTGCTGGGTCTGCCCTGCTTGTAAGAACAACATGTTGTGTTCTCTGCTTCAGTCATTTCTGAGGGGATGCCTATGCCCAAATCTATTTGATTTCCTCTGTACTGTGGCCACTGTTAACAAACTCCAGCCTGCGGGTGATGCCCAGACACTGCAGTAGGTCGTCTTCGGGATCCAGGTGTTGGACAAGTTGGTTACAATTAGAAGATTCAATGAGGAACCTGGAGAGACTTGGGGACCTGGCAGGAATGTCTGCAGGGGAACGTGCCTGATCCTTCAAGGAAGCACTTTTCCAGGGATGCTTTGAGTGCTCATCAGGCTCTTAATTATGACAGTGTGGCACCAGAACAACATTGGCCAGCCCCTGCCCTCCCTACCTCACAATCAAGGCCATTGCTGGAAGAGTCACAACTGGGGTAGTTTCATCAGAAGCATCACCCCAGAAGTGATTGAAGCAGAGAATATCCAACTGTTTGGTGGGCTGCATTTCCCTTTTCCTTTTGTCATTTTGAGAGGCTGTACTTTCACTTTATTCCAGACCCTGCTTAATATAAGAGCAAGGTTCAGTGTCCACTAGTCTCCACATTATTTCCTGACTCAGTCTAGAAGGACAAAGCTGTAGGACTGGGGAGGAGCTCTGTGTGTGTGTCTGTAAGAGACTTCCTATGTTTGTTTCACACACTGACTGATCTCAGCTGCATCCCAGATTCCACCTCTGTCAACCCCAGTGCAGCCCAGGCTGGCCTCAGTGCAGTGCATGGCTGGCTGAGAACCTTAGCAGGACTTTCGATGACACCCTGATGCAGAAGCGCTAAAAACCCAGTGGTGAATACTTCCTCGGGTGAGTTTTACCTTTCTTCATCCCTTTCTGAACAATGAGCTGGCATTTTTTTGCCTAGTTTGTTGGGTTTTTTCCACCCCATATGGTCAATATTTGATTTCTGGTGAACAAAGTGTTTTTCACGTTCTGTTTCCCTGTGGGAAACCACTTCCTTGCAGGTTTGGATGACTCAAGATGTGAATTATATTAGGTATCATATGAGAGAGGAAAATATGTGGACACAGGATGAGACAGAAGGGGTTGAATGGACAGAAGAAATGGAGAAAGGGAAAAAGGACAACAGATAGAAGCTGGTGAGTGAAAGCATCAGGAAAGTAAAGGAGTGGAGAGATGGAGGAAGTCAGGGTTCCCTAAGGAACGGAGAGGTGAGAAGCAGTGAAGGAGGGCAGAGAACAGAGAAAACTGCAACAGGAAAAAGAGAGAAATGTGAAGGGATTGGTGGGTGGGAACTGTGAGGAAAACACAGTGTGCAGGAAAGGAGGAGAGAGGTGATGGTCCAGAAGATAAAGCAGAAGTAAGAGGAGAACCTGTGACCTGTTCTGACAGTGCTTCAGATGGCTGGCTACTCCTCACAGGTAAGAGGCCAGGCAGAAGAGGCCCAGAGATCTGATTGCCATCACGTGTTGCCTCCTTCTATCCACCACACCGATTAGACTCGGCACCTAGTGATGTGGAGAGAAAGCGAGGGAGACAAATCTCTCCCATTTCCCACAGACACCTCATGAAGTCTATCTGGGGGTTAAGGGATGTGACTTTCCAAGAGACCCAGAAAAGTCCAGCCCTCCACCAGAGCCAGAAGGGAGTTCTTCAGTTTCTTCAAACTCAGGAGGTCCCTAACAGTGTAAATTCACAGATGTAGTGACCTTGAAGTTTATACTCTTCTGTGGAAAGACTCCATAATATGCTGGAGTGACCACTCCAAGGCCTTCTAGCAACGAGACAAGTTTCTTATTCCTCTGAGAGGGTAGAGGGGCTGTGCTGGCAAAGGTGATCTCTTCAGAACATGCCTACATAGAAAGAATTGCAAGTAGGAAGGAAAGCTGTCACCTAAACTTCCTTCACAGGCTGGCTAACCTACCTCAGGCAGTTTCACCTTCAGGCACACAGACTGCACAACAGGCTTGGGGAAATTAGTGCCCCGTTCTCCGTTAAGCATCAGGGTGAGGGTAAGGGAGCAGTGTCTCCTCAGCATCCTGAGAGCCAAACAGCACAGCACTGGCAGAGTGGAGACAAGTGCAGACAGAGCAGCTCTGGGACAATGGGGACAGCAAAACTTGGAGAACCAGCTCTTCCCCTCACACTCCACCACTGCAGTGGTGCCCTCCTCAGCTGCACACCCAGTCACAGGCAGCCCGACCTTCTCAGGGAAGCAGGAGGGGCTCATGATACCTTCTTACAAAGAACCCTCCACCACATGGGTCACTAAACCTCAGGACTAGCTCAGGCTGATCTGCCTCCCCAGGGCCTCTTTTAACCTGTTTTAGATGGCCACTTTTGCTGCAGCAAAAGCCAAATCCCATCAGCTGGTGCTGAGAACTGGCTCTATCCCTTCGGTTGCACTTTCTCCACCACCATGTCCCCCTACTCCAGCCTGTGCCCAGACTTGCTTCTCACTCTTCTGAGCTGTTTGCTCCACCGCAGCACCTCCAACGCCAGTAAGGAGCTGGAACACCCTTTTCCTGGCCACCACCTTCAATGCCACTGACACCTCCTTACTCCCCTCCTTCTGCCCCAAAGGTACCACTCCCCACAATGGCCCTGGAAGGAGGACACCCCTCTTCACAGAGTATGGTAACATAGCCCTGGAAAGCCTCTAATTAACCCTAATTAGCTAATTCACAGCTTCATCCCGGCAGCTTCTGCCACAAAGTGCTCAACAGACAGTGACAAAAATACCAATTATCTTCCTGGGTGCCACTTGAGAAGCAGAAAAAAATGGGTGTCACAGTCAGGGAGCATGGTGGATGATGGTGGTGCAAGGCAGAAAATGTATGGCAGGGGAAGAGAGGGA
>NW_010262850.1:79845-92334 GCF_000690775.1 Eurypyga helias
CAGCTCTCTCCCCACCTTACCAGGAGGCTAAGAGAAGCTGGGATCTTATGTGCCTTCTGCCCCAATGCCCAACCTGAGCAAAGCCCAGAATTAGCCCCCTTTTCCTCCATCAAGCAGGTATCATGACACTAAGCAGCCACTTTGCTTTGACTGAAGGCTCTCATACACAACAGGTACAGCCACTTCAGCCTTTACAGCTCTAACCTGCTAGGCCTAGAACCTCCTTGCCCTGACAGATCCACTCCATGACACAATTTTGCTTGG
Source organism: Eurypyga helias (assembly GCF_000690775.1). Lineage (NCBI taxonomy): Eukaryota > Metazoa > Chordata > Aves > Eurypygiformes > Eurypygidae > Eurypyga > Eurypyga helias. The sequence goes on from NW_010262850.1 coordinate 80,110, forward strand.
CTTGGACATTTTTGTCAGCTGTATCAGTCTCCTACAGCTCCAGATCCAACAGCGCGTGGGCCATTTTCAGCTCTTAGGAATCCCCAGTCATCCCCACCCTTAGACTCACCCCTGGATACACTCCAGGTGTTCAAGAAGAGAAAGGAGACAGCAGAAGGAATTCCCCAGGCCTGTGTGAGCAGGTTACAGCAGGCAGCTGGGGCAGGCTTGTGCCTATTTGCTCACCAGTCTGCGGGCAAGCCGGGCTCTTCCTCATGCTCGCTCCCTGGCTGTGCTTGTCCCTCTGCCACTTGACGGCAGAGGTCCCCAGCTCCCCCTGCCCTTTCTGCAAGCTTCATCTTCTTATTCAGGTCCTGTTTGTCCCTCGATACTCATGGCAGAGTCTCCACTGTCTTTGGAGCTGGAGCAAGACAAGCGGGACAAGGCACTGGCCTGGAAAATTGGGTGCAGAAATTGCAATGAATTCTTAATGATGCCCTTTCTGGCAACATACACAGAGAGATGGAGCTGAATGTTTTTCTTTATTAAAGTGTTTCTTATTTAAAAAGTGATGAGGCTTTTGATCCATTTTCCACAGTAGCATTGGCTGGGCCCCTGTTTACTTCTGCCTTGCTTAGCAGGAGTCACCAATACAGCTCCTCAGACTCACTCTGGATGCCGTTCCCTCCTCCTTCGAGGATGTGTGTTAACCATCAGCCCCTGAGTAGTCTGGCAATCCCACTGCAAGATGTATCATATCACTATGTTGTGAGAGACGGTCCCTGTCCCAGGGAGCCTGATGATGGAAGGGAAGACACAGATCCCAGCTGCATACTTGGGAAGCCAAGGAATGGAGCAGTTCTTAACTCTGACATAGTCCCACCAAGCCTGTGGCAAAACCTTGAGTTTGGCCAGATAGTGCAGCACCAGCGATACTAATCCATCCATCATCGTAACTCTGTGAACCTGTTACTTGTGTATTTGAGTCCTCCTTCCATCTCTCTTATCCTTTCACTCCTAAATCTTTCACTCTCAGGCTGTTCAGGTTTGCCTTCTTTCTTTGTGTTTCCTCCAAGGATGAGAAGAGAGATGTACAGGTTGTTCAGTGACATCCTCTCCTCCCATGCTAAGGATGGGCATGGCCTATGCACTTAGAGTCCCAAATCCCCCTATATTCTGTGTAGATCTCAGCCTGCCCTCCAGCTCTGCATGACATACACCTCTGTGTTTTAATTGAGAGTGCATCCAAGACCTGGGGAAAGATTTTGGCCTGGCCATTCCCTAACCTGCACAGCTCTCCTCCTCCTGAGGAACAGTCCTTGGCACAAATCTAAGCAGTGCGACCCTCACACCCTCATCCATTTGCTCACTGCCCTTCAGAGCTGTTGGAGAGTTGTTCCATTGGAGACAACTTAATCTGGATGGGAAAGATTCCTCACTGCACTCTCAGGCTTGGCCTGACCGGGTTCACAATCGCTCAGGGTCCCCAGGCACTGGAGCTCCAGAGAGCAGTGGTACCCCTTAATCTGACTTGGCTGTTGTAAAAGCCACCAGGATCTGGATAGGAAATCAAGGCTCAGAAAGGGTGTTACCTTTGCAGTGGGAACAGGATTCATCTGCCAGGTTGCAATTCCACCAGAGATGTTCTTCCAGGCCTGACAGTCAGTCCAGAAGAGGGCAATGTTGCCCACTTGCCTATCCGGTTCACAACACATACACACAAACATGCCCACGGACGCAAAGAGATCTCAACGGTCCCGTATGTTTTCCAGCAAAAAGGCTCTGTGGCTAGGTCAGTTCTTCCTCTGCTGCAGCAAACAATGGCTTGGATAAGTTCATGGGGGCAAAAAAGAACCACATCAGCATGAATCAAGCACAAGACAACACTAGACGTTCTTCCTGAGTTTGCAACCAGCCTAAAACATGCGGCTATGCAAAGCTGTGCTATTCTTCTCAGTGGTGTGTTTGCTTGGCAGGCTGGCTCACACTGACCACCCAGGTGACTCCCTCCCTCACATTGCAGCCACCTCACTGTTCGCAACACAGTGCTGAGCCTTTCTCCCACCCCATGACGCAGCTGTCATGGTCCACCAGTCAGGGTCTGGAGGCAGAGGTCAGTGTCGTTCGCTGTAGGGACTGCGTCAGTTGGGCACAGTCATAGTCAGAGGCACTTGAGAGAACACCACAGGCTCCCAGATGCAGCTCACACCTCATGACTTCCCTGGACACATGCCGGCTCACACAACCCTGTGCAGAGCAAAGGACTCCCGAGGTCTCTGGCTGGGATCAGCCAAAGGCTGCTTAAATATAAGCACTGCTTCACTCTTTCATCACAGATCATTTTGGCCCAGGGGGTTGGCTACTATGCCTCCATGGACCCCCCAGCCCAACATGTCTTGCCTGCCTTCAGGACATTTGTGGTTACTTCATCCCTCACAGTCTTTCCTTCCCAAAGTTTCCCACTCCCCCTAGAAAGCATTTCCAAAAACATCTTGTCCTTTCTCATCCCTGTGGCAGAGCAACCAGATGAAATGCAGGGACTGTGGAGACAAAATTGAATGTAGCAACAAAATAAACAGCATGGGGGCACTCTACTGATTAGATTACACCTCTTTATAATCTGTGCATTAATTCCTCCCAAGGTTCGAGATGCCCTGTCTCAGAAGGCACATATCCCTGCACTGCAGAGATGCAGATGCCAGGAACATCACCTTGACCCAAAGATCCAGGTTTCCACCAAGCACATGAAGCTCTGAATAACCCTGCCTCTTTGTTCTGCACCACTGTCCATCCCCCAGAGGTGCACAGCCCAGCACCAATCCTTCCCACACTCAGTGATTCTTCCCAAGTCCAACAAAGATTGTGTCAGACTGTGAAGCATCTGCCCACAGTAGCATCTGCCTCCAAGGCTGCTCTAAAATCAATTCAAGCATTAATAATAGTCATCAGCTACTGTGGCATATACATACCCAGGAGCTGAAAGTCACTGTTGTGTCCATATTCACAATCCCCCAAGACCATTTATTCCTACCCCTCCTTGCATGAGGAGCAGAGGCTGTGAACTCAGCACACCCAAGAAAGGAGCACAGAAGCCGTGATTAGACCTGTCTGATCAAAGCTGTATGTGCAAGGGCAAAAGAATGAACCCTCTGAGACAAGCAGCAGTGCCACTTATGGAGAAACTAGAAATGAGAAAAAACAGGAGGAGGAGGAGAGACAAGACATGAGACGGAATGGCTGCTATGTCACCATGCACAAATTGGCCTAATTATGTGTATAAATGCACCAATAGCCACAGATTTGCTGGCTGTATTCTTGACTTTAAATATTGATGCTTAGGAAGAGCTGAGATCAGGATATCTGCTGGTGGATTAGGCTACAGATTGCTCAGTCATTTTCCATGGCCAAATCACCTGGCTTGGACTGCCTTCTTCCAGACAGTTCTGGAGCTTGGGCGCAGGATGCCTCTCACTGCCAGCTGAGGATGTATTGTGTAGGTGATGGGCGAGGATGCGCTGCCCTGCACCCAGGGCGTGCTGTGTGCCCCAGAATGGGGCATGAACCGGCCACTAACTGGTGCGGTAGAGGACCAGTGTCATTGCAGAACTGAGGACTCGGTAAAAATGAGGATGTGTCCAAACAAGGCGATATCTGAGAGCTGAGAAACAGTGTGTGTGTGGGAAGCAGATGATCACCAGGTACCTGGGAGAATCCACAATCCTTTTCCCATGCCCTGACCCAGCTTTCTCAGTTTCTTCATTTCCCCATTCCCTCCCATCCCATCCCACCTCCTCTACAAGACAAGGCTGGGACAAATGGACTCAAAAGCAGCTTTTCATATTTTTTGTTTGTTGTTTTTTGGGTTTTTTTGTTTGTTTTGGGTTTTTTTGTTGTTTTTGTTTCCTTTTTTTTTTAATAAGAAATTTATTGCAAATATAGAAATTGATTTTCTCCATACAGGAATCTCCAAGTTGAGGAAAAACGATTTCGTGCCATTCAATTTTAAAACAGGAAAAGAAAAGAAAGAAAAAAAAATATAAGAAAGAAAAGAAAATCTACAAGAAGAAAAGAAGAAAAGAACATAACTCCAACTGAAATTTGTCCATACACAACCAGGGGGGGTCACAGGGTTGTTACAGAAAGAGGAACACCAAAGAGGCCACGAGGAGCCAGTCCCAGCAGCTGCCCCCCCGGCCCTTCCTTACATTCAAGGGCTGATACCCCCAGCTCTGTGCCCAGCAGCTGCCCACCCCTTCCCACCCCCTCGCCCCAGGTGCTGTGCTTGTGGATGGACCAGCCGTACCAGCCCTGGAGGATCTGGCCTGGCCCAGCCAACCTCCTCCTCTTCCCCTTGGGAGGGTAGAGGGCAGGTGACGGGCGCAGGCCAGCCAAGAGCAAGGCCTCACAGTGGCGGTGGTACTTATGGGAGGGGGAGGCAAAGGCCAAGCCAAACGCGCGAGGATGGGGCAGATGGAGGAGGGACCGTAAGGGGGGCAAGGGGAGATTTACCTCCTGGCAAGGCAAGGAGGAAAGGAGGTGCCCACCCAGTGGGAGAAGGAGAAGCCAGGCAGAGATTGCCCTCTCTCCACCCAGGGACTGGGGGTAGGCTGGAGAGCGTCCGTGGTGGGACTGCGCACGGCGAGGATCTCTCTCCACGGCGTGTGGCAAGGGAGGTCGAGGGGAAGCAGACCGAGAACACCCCTCACAGTACAAGGCCAAAGCGGCTGGAGGGACGGGGTGCCAAAGTGCGTGCGGGTGGGGGGCAGCAGATGCTCCCCTCTGCCCCTTCTGCAGGGAAAGACCCAAAACCACCTGCCTCAGCCAGGGTGGGCAGGGAGCAGCTGAGGTGGGGCAGGCTTTGTGAGCCCTGCAAGAGACCCCCGTAGCCCGGTGGAGGGTGGCACTCCATGTCTGGCCCACACCAAGCCACCCTGAAGATGCTGCCTCCTGCCCAGATGGTGGAAGAGCAGCAGGCTGCCTCCAGCAAGAAGACGTGGCTCCACGAGGCTCTTCTTGCACGTGGTTTGTGCTGCAGGAGGTGGTGGTGGTGGAAGGGGGTGTTGTCCAGGCTCCTGGAGGCTGTGTGTCCTTCCAGACGCAGCTGAGCTTTCCAGTCAGCAGCAAACATGGCCAATGTGCTTTCGGGGCCCTGGGTCCAGCTCCTGCCCATGCGGCAGCTGCCCGCCCTGTAGGGCTGAGCTCTGCCCTACAGGGAGGTGCCACAGCTTATCACGAAGGCTGCACGGCTTTTGTCTTCAGGCTCTGCTGACTTACCCCACCTCCTCTCAGACAGCCTCCACCCCTGCACTCAACCCTCTCTCTCGCTGGTCCCTTTCTCCCTTTACCATTCTATTCTTTCCACAGTGGCCATCTCTTACCCTGGTCTTTCCAGCCTTGTCCCTCTTCTCCACCCTCTCCATCTCTCTCTACCTGTCCCCTCCTTGCCTCCCCATTCCTTGGTCCCACCACACTCTCTTCACCCGTGCCATGTCTGTCTGCCCCTCATTTCTCTTCCTCAGCGCCTTTTCCCCCTTCCCTCCTGCATCTCCCCCTCCTTCCCTCCAGCCTGCCTGGCAGAGCCTCCTCCAGGAAGGCAGGCTGATTAGCATTGCAAACACACAGAGGCCTCCTCAGCCCGACATAAATCTTCATTTGTCAGTCATGAATATTTCACACCTGCCTCGGGAGGGATTTATTCAGTATGGAAGAGTGGGGAGGGGGAGAGGGGAACATGGCACTGCAGCATAAGCTGGGGCAGCACCAGCAGGGATGGGGAAGCGCTCTGTCCCAGGGGAACAGAATGCCTAGGGTCTCACCTTCACTCTTCTGGGTGCAGGAACCCATCCCAGGCTCCCCCCGAGCCCGTTCCTGGGGGAAGAGGGCAGGTCAGCACTCAGCCTCATTCCTCACCCTCCACGCTTTCCAGTGAGATGAACTAACGCCCTGACTTCCCTGCCAGGAGTCACCAACACAGAAATAAAATGTGAAAGGGGCTGGTCCTGGTTCTGCCCCATGGATCTGCTTTGCCCTGGGAGAAGGCAGGGGTGAGGGACTCTTGCCAAAGGCAAGCCATAGGTGTCTTGGAAACTTCAGGCACTCTCTCTACATTTTTTTCCCACCACAGAGGCTTTAAAGGTTTCATCACACCCTGCCCTCTGCCAGGGCCACCCATGGGAAAGGAGGGGTAGGACAGACCTAATCCAGAGCTCCCCACAATCAATGAGAGGAAGGTGGTGGGAGGTCTTCTAGCGATTGCAACCAGCTCCACATCAAGCTTCTACCATATCAGAGGTTTCCCTGAAGCTGAAGCACTCCATGTTCCCCCAAGAACAGCCCTCCTTGTAGATCTGGGGGAAAAGCAGCCGGGCCGTGGGGATGGTAGTGACCGTTTCTCGTATGAGATCTGTGGGCATCACCCCTGTTTCTAAATAGGAGAAATGGTGACCACTAGAAAGAGCAGGCCTTTGGTATAAAACACATCCCCCTTCACGCACACAACCCTGAAAAAGCAGCTGAGAGACCACATTTGGGGCAAGGGGAGGGGGACACTGGAAAGAAGGAGGAATGTTTTTTATGGGGCTGACTGGGTTGGGTTCTCTTGGGGGTGTGTTCCCTCCCAAACCGGTAGGAGACCCTCATAAAATCACATCAGGTATGAATGAAAGGAGTAGGGAAAACAGGGACAAGGACAGGAGAGACTTTCGTGGAGGAGGTTAAATTCCAACAAACTGGCACATACACAACAGGTGTTTGCTCAGAAAAATACATTAAAATCATCATGCAAATAGAACGTTAAATCTGCTTTCCTCCAACAGGGCTGGCATCACTTTGCAAGCCCTCGTCCCTGGGGAGGGAGCAGGACAAGGAAGAAGGGAGGAGGAAGGAAGGTGGGACACGTCGTTCCCCTTCCTTGCCCTCTTCCTCCCACAGAACAGTCCATCTTGTGCAAACTTCACCCACTGGTTTGGAGTGGGGGGCTACAGTTGGGAGAGAAATGGCTTGTCCCTCCTACCCAGCCTTACCCCCACCACAGGCAAAAGAAGGGCCTGATGATAGCTGTATCCCGACCTTTCTTTTGTGCCTCATTGGGGTGATGGGGCGAGGGAGCAGGAACCATCACAGGTTAATGCTCCCCCACACAAGTACAGACTGAGTGGAACTGATTACAAGACCATACAGCAGAGAAGCACAGGGAGGGAAGAGGTGGGGAGAGGAACAGGACTCCAGCCCCGTGCCTTTCATCCCCCTATTCCTGTCCAGGTCTGCACCTCAGCCATTAGTTTTTCCTGCTTGGATGGTTGCCATGCTGGAAGACCGCTGGGCCTGCTCCATGTGGTAGCTGGAGAGTCTCTGCTGTGTCTCAGCACCTCTCACAGCATTTACCTTTCTTGAGTTGCTGTATTATCCCAACATGGAGGGAGGCCTGGCAGCAGTGATGTGACTTCCCTTCATCCTCCTGCACATACACACACATGCACACATACACATGTGCAAACACACGCCTTCCGCTGAGTTGGACAGGCTCTTACAGTGCGGAGTCAGACCCATGAACGCCTCTGGACTTGAGGCAAAATGATGCTTTGACTGTGGGGAAGCAGGCTGACAGGGAAGGAGGCTGAGGCAATGGAACCAGGACCTGGCTTAGGATTGTTTACCATCAGCATCCCTGCAAGGAGGGAACCTTGGGGATCCCACTCTGATTTTGGCACACCAGGCTCTGCCTACTGCTGCTCCTCACACACAGAACATGAAGTCACGTCACCAGGGGCATAGAAACCAGCTCTCAGCTGGCAGTGCTACTACCTGACAGGTAACAGGCAGGTTCTCTGCAGGCAGCATGTAAATCCCTCCCAGATAAGCTCCTGCACCCTCATCCTTCTCCCAGGGCTCCCAAAAACACCAGGGCTTCTGAGGAATGCCTCAAAAAGGAAATAGCCACTTAGGAAAGACCAACACAACACAGGCCCTCACTGGTAGAGGTGAACGATTGTCAAGAATCAGGGTGTGCAGCTCATGGAGAGGAGGCCCACTGTGCTGCGTAAAGACGTGCTCAGCAGGCAGCATCCCGGCCTGACAAGAAAACTTGGGGGGAGACAGTGCCAAGATTGTGCTTTGTTGGACTGCTCAGAAATGGGATGAAGTGAAGAGGGCAGCAGGCTCATTCCCAACTCTGCGGCAGATCTTCTGTCCAAGAGACAGAGGTTGGGAACTACCAGATAAGGCTGGGTTTTTCCCAAGACATTACAGGATCCCTAAGAAAAGTTTGTCCCAGATAATTGTGGAGGATTTTGGAGGTGATAAGGGCCTTTAAGTATCCAAAGGAACACTGCCATCCAGAGGCTGGTATCCTCTTTTATCTCAGCACACACATGGTGTGGCTGCACGCACAAAGGGAGCTTCTCCTGGAGCCATCCCTCTAGGGCTACTCCCAGACCCCATTCTCACATCCCTTCTGTTTCCTGTGCTCCTGCCTTCATCTTAAGCTCTCTCCTACCCACACCAGGGTGTCCATGGCCTAGCCAAGGGGAAGCTTTTCTGTCATCCTGGAGAGGTCAGCACTGAAATCCTATTCTTCACATCCACCTGCAAGTGAGGAGAGGGATGGCTGATGCTCTTCTCATGCACACCCACCCCACACTCCATGGTGCAACATCAGCTGGGGAGAGCTGCAGAAGCTTCCTGTAGAACATGTTCTGCTCAGCTCCTCTCCAGGTCCCTTCTTCATAGTAAGGGAGGCATGAACAGAGAATCCCAAACCTACTGCACAGGGGAACCTGAGCATAGGTGGGGGGACCTCTGTGACACTCATGGAGAGATGGGAACCTTTTACAACTCTGAGAGACCGGACCTTCCTGCCTTTTCCCCCTCCGCTCCTCGGGGACCTGGCCTGCCATGCCAAAGACCACATTCATGTGCCCCCTCCAAATGGCCGAAAACTGGGTCTGAGCAGGCCTGGAGAACGGCCATCACCCCGGAATTGCTGGTGTTCATCAGCAATAACACGGCAGGAGATGGGAAGGAGGAATAGCAGCAAGGGCACAGAGCCTGTTGTGTAGCAGGTCCTACCTCCCTCCTTCCTTTGCACCTCCTCTCCTTCCTCTGAGAAAGATGGAGGTTCATGAAATATCTAGACAGAAAGTGCAGGCCTAGGGAGCCCTAACAAAGAAGGGAAGGGAAGAGGAAAAGGAAAAGAAGCCATGGAATTTCTTCCAAAATACCAACCCACCTATCTTGGAAGAGGACCAGAGAGAGAAAAAAGCCTCCACTGCCACAGAAGTAGGGGAAAAAATAGTGACAGAAGATTGAGAAAAGTAGGTACCAGGTGGGCAGGGAAGCTTTCTAAACCACAGGCCTCCCTTCCCACCCAAAAGAAAAACGAACTCTCAAGAGGAACAGGAAGAGCAATAGTTCACAGCTGAGTTTCATGCCCAGTGAGTGCCCATCCCTGCCCTTCCTTTGCCACCGTTGCTACCCCATCCCAGGCATTCCCACCCACCCACACTCCAGCATTGTTACCACAGTGTCAGAGCAGGACGCTCCTCCCAACCATCTGCAGGCAGAACAATGGTCCCCGTAACACAGTAGAGACAATTCGGCGTGTGTGTGTGTCTGTGTGTGTGTGAGAGTTTTCTGTTGTTGTAAACTTTAAGAAACAATTTTGTCAGTTTTGTATTTGTTGGGAGTATTTTGTTGTTGGTTTATTTTTCACAGTCAAGTGGCATTTTAGTTTTTTTCCTGCTTGTTTGGGGGGCGGGAGGGGGAGGGTGTCTTGTTTTGTATTGTTTCCTTGGAAAGAGCGAGGGATAGTCACAGCTTCTGCTGTGCAGAGACTCCTTTCCAGTAATCCAGGATGTCATGCAGATCCTCGTCCTTGGCAAACTGAACTTTCTTCCGCAGGGCGTGCCCAGCCGCCATGTAAACCTCCTCCCTGTGGTGCTTCTTGTAAGGCCGGAATCGCTCCCAGATCTTGTGGGTGCTCTCTGATGAGTACTCGGGGCTGGAGGAGTAGCCCGAGAAGTAGTGTCTGGGGGAGAGCTGGGAGTACGTGGAGTCTCGCTTGGAACGGGAGAGTGGCTTGAGGAATGACACCCGCTGGCTCAAGGTGTCAGCGCTTTCCTCATAGTACAAGGCCGGGAAGGAGTGCCGGTGCTCACTGCAATGGTAAGAAGGCTTGACCTCCAAGTGGTGGATGGCGCCTGGGGACACCAAGGGAAGACGATCCAAAGGGCTGTTGAGTGGGCTGCCCTTCTCAATGTATTTGGAGTCAGACTTGCTGAGTGGCGGGTGGTCAGGCACATCCAAGCTGAAGACCTTGGCGCTCTTGATGGAGCCACTGGAGGAGACACTGCAGGTCTTTCTGGCCACGGCGGCATCAGCACTGAGCTGGCGCTGCAAAGGGTGGTGGGAGCTTTCCTTGTAGGGTGGGGAAAGAAAACTGGGCCGCTCTAGCCCACCCGAGGAACTGGCTGGGATGGACTGGCACTCAAAGGCCATGTCTGAGTCAACACCAGTCCCACCACCCAGGAAGGAGGCTGTGTCCAGCTTGAGGGCATCAATGCAGTTGTTGATGATCTGGTTGACCTTGTCTACTTCCTTGGCTATAGTAGAGATCTCAGCAGCTGAGCCTTGCCCATTGTCAAGCTCCCTCAGGTCCTCATCCCGCTGAGTTCGCTCCAGCCCATCCCCACCACCAGTCCGCACCTCAATGTAGTTACCTTTAGTGGTGACTTTAGGAGTCTCCATCCCAGCCTCCATTGACTTTGATGGGGGCAACTTCTCCCCAATCATGGAAGGGATGGAGGACATCCGTGAGACAGGGATGACTGGTGGCTCACCCAACTTCTGGGAAGGATGGACCATGGTACTGGTATCAATGTCTGATCCGTAACGCATTTCCAGAATGGTCTTTTTGACATTTAGGGACTTCTGTTTCTCCTCCTGCATCCTCCGCTTCCGCAGGCAGTAGTACACCACCCCCAGGACAATGACCATCCCAAAGAGGCAACCCAGGGTGGTCATGATATAGTGTGTGGTGGTAGAAGTACTGGAAATAGGGTCCTCCCTGCCTTTGCTCCGGGTTGCAAAGGTCAGACAAGTGTGGTTGTAGCGCCTGTTGTTGCGGATGGAGGCCACACAGAAAGTGTAATCCGTGTGGGCCTTCAACTTGTTGACAGTGACATATTCCTTCTTGCTCTTCAGTGTTGCTATGTCAGAAACGTAGCTGTTGTTGTACTGGACCAGCACGTACATCTTACTGTAGGGCATGGGGATGGTTACCATCAGGATGGCTGAGGTGATGGTGACATCATGGAGCTTGATGCTGGGACTGAAGGAGGAGTCAGTGGTGGAGGAGGCTGGGGGCTTGACTGAGAGGAAGTCCCCAGGGCTGATGGCTGAGCCCTCATCCAGGTCTCGCTGAGAGTCAGGGGTATAAGGAGTTGGGTTGACCCTGGAAAGGGAGGGGATGGTGCCGCCTCTGCACATGGACTGGAAGATGGTGATGGCATTGCGGTTGTGGTGAGGCCGAGGTACGAGGAGCGGGTACCCAGCGAACTCCCGTGGAGTCTCACACTGGAGCCGGTCATAGTTCTTGGTGACATTGTTGAAGAGTGCCAGCCAGTTAAGAAAGCTGTAGAGGCTACAGTCGCAGTTGAAGGGGTTGCCGGCCAGCTCGCACACCATCAGATTGCTCAAGCTAGTGAAAGTGTTCCCCTCCAGGCGACTGAGGCGGTTAGATGACAGGTCAATGCTAATCAAGCTGGGGCACTCAGAGAAGGCAGTCGGGGTGACCAGCTCAATTAGGTTGTGCTGCACGAAGAGGAACTGGAGACGGGCCATGCCCCGCAGCATGCCCTCTGTCAGGTTGGTGAGTTTGTTGTAGCCCAGCTGTAAGACCTGAAGGTTTGACTGGCCCATGAAAGCCCCATCCTCGATATAGGAGATCTCATTTTTGGTCAGGTTCAAATCAGTCAGGTTGCCGAAGCGGTTGAGGGAGGAGTACAGCACCACCTTGAGCTTATTCTCGTTCAGACGCAAGTCGTGCACCGTGCTGTTGATATGCTGGGGGATGGTCTCATACGGGGGCTGGTTCTGGCTGCAGATGGCCAGCCACACGTAACCTTTGTCCCCCTCAATCAGCCAGCAGTCACCTCGCACGGAGCCAGGGGAAAACAAGCAGAGCAGGGCAGCTGCCCACAACCCCAGGCACGTCATGGTCTGCAGTGGTGCCCGCGTCAGGATGAGAAA
>NW_010262850.1:92370-92697 GCF_000690775.1 Eurypyga helias
GCAGGGCCACGGCAAAAGGAAAATAAGGAGCAGAGGGAGGAGAAAAGGGCAGTAACTGGGGTTTAGCAATGGAAGGGCATGAACACCCCAGTCCTATTGGGTGTTGTCACCATTATTTCTTCTTGCCCTCTGGGTCAAGCCAGGACCGTGGAGCAGGGGGAGGGAACATGTGCAACCTGCTTCCAGCACACCCAAAAGCTATGACCATGGATGATGGGTCTGGAAGGGAACTGCCTTGTGCTTCTTTTTTTAAACAAAAATTCAGACCGTGGATAATGAATCTTCTTTGATGCTCATGAGCACCTCCCCCAGCTTTTCCACTTTTCT
>NW_010262851.1:0-1305 GCF_000690775.1 Eurypyga helias
CTCGGCAGAAGTTACTACTCATGGATTTGCGCAAACCTGCCAGTTTATAAGGGGAACTGGGGTCCTTCTGGAGGGGCGCTCCTCCTCGCTGTGGCTCTCCAGGATGCTGTCTCAGCCTCATCCACCCTGTGATGCCGAAATCGCAGGGTGGAGGGTCTCTGCAGGCAGGCACCAGCGAGCACCCGGTGCCACGTCCTCACTGCACCCCCCTTTCCTCGGGATGGCATGGGGGGAGAAGAGGGCACGCTGCTGTGAAACCACAGTTTTACAGGGTGGTGGTTGTTTTCTTGAGCCGAAACGGCAAGAAACGTCACGTCTCAAGATGACAGGCTTAATTTGCAGTGTCATTAACCAGAGCCGAAACCCTAGATGGGCTGGGTCTCCTGTGTGCAGTGCGCTTGCTTCCCGTGCTGCAGCAGATCTTTCTCCGATTCGGCCAGATAAAGATCTCTGTGGGTGCATTTTCCTCACTCAGACCTTATTTTTCCTCACGTGGACGTTATTATTCAGTACACGGGACAAGGAAGTCGTGTCTCCCTCTCTCACACACGCATCCACAGTGGGTGAACGTGCCTCCGGTCACGCACAGGCTCCCCAGCACGCCTGTGCTCCCCCATGGATTTGCAAGGGGTTCAAATAAGCACAAAGCACGACCCTTGGGAAGCATCCCTTCTCACCAAGAGAACAACTCTCTCTTCCAAGCTGGCCACGGCCTTGGGTTCTCATGGAAGTGAGTCCCAGGATCCAACCCAGGGGTAGCGTGGTGAGGCTGGTGCCAGCTGCAGGTCTGCAGCGGGACTGGGAAGACTCACAAAAGCCCCGTAACCACCCACCTCTTGGTCCTGGATGTGGTCACACACCCCGTCCCTGGTTAAAAGCAGCTGCTGAGACCCAAACGTGGTGGACATGGAGAGCAGCCCCAGGCTGGGCAAGCCGGGCTGCAGTGTTTGCCCACACCACGGGCTCCGGTTGGGGTTAGGGACACCAGCACTAAACACAGACGGCGTTTTTAGTGAACGTGGGTGCGCTGGGCTCTGAGCAGCCCCTGCCTTGGTGAGCGGAGAGCCAGAGGCGATGGGGCTCACACAAAGCTTGCTGGCAAGCCAGCAGCAGAGCTGACCGTGCCGCCGGCCTGCTCCGAGGAGCCGGCAAGGTCAGAGCACGGTAGGAAAAAATACCACAATAGGCAAAGCATCTCCCATTTGCCCCTAAGCTCTGGCTCTTCCTGTGCTGATAACGAGCCCAGTAAATCTCCCTACAGCTGCAGAGACATTTTTCCTCCTCTCCTGCCTCCTCCGCAGTGCC
>NW_010262851.1:1392-1772 GCF_000690775.1 Eurypyga helias
CCCCTGGCAGGCCCCGGCAGCCCCTGAGCCCAGGAGCTTGTCTCCTCTCTAATTGTCCCCCCCGGAGCCCTGTGGCTGAGCCACTTGCCGCTATCTGGGGCCATCGGGGCTGGTGCCGGGCTGACTCAGGCAAGATGCAGACTGATACAGCCCCCCCGCCCCGCACCAACAGGGATGCAGGGCGAGAGCAGGGGATGAAAACCCAGAGTATACGTGTCCAAAGCCTTTCTCACCTTGGTGCTTTGGCTGCAGCAGGGTGCTTGGCCACTGAGCAGGCTCCCAGGGGTAGGTTGGGGCTCAGCCCTGCACTGTGACACCCCAAGTCACATGCTAGATGTGGCTCAGGGCTTGTGGCAGGGGGCGAAGCACCCCACCGCGGG
>NW_010262851.1:1835-3475 GCF_000690775.1 Eurypyga helias
GTGCTTGGCAGCAGGATGGGGTTTTCTCAATTTGGGAGTCGTGGTGGAACCACATGGTTAATAATTTCCCATGCAGGAGGTGGCCACCTCCTGACCGCTTTCTCATGGGTGACGAGCCAGGACCCCGTTTGTGTCCCACCACACTGCTGTCCCCTCCCTGCAGCCAGATCCCTGACACTGAATGGCCCCCAGTAAATGCCACCGTGCCATGGCTGGGCTGCTGCCCCGCTGGGACCTTCCTCCCTCCCGCACCAGCAGACGCTGTTGGTTTTCCTCTTCCTCTCTTGAATCCCTCATAAATTTCCCTTTGCTGGCTCCACCAGCGCCATGTTCCCTTTAAACCTCGCAGGCTGATTGCATCTGTCAGTGTCACTGTCTGGGGCTGGAATGTGTCACCCTGCTCCAGAGGAGTCATTTATTTAGCTGTAGCAGAGCATTTCAGGACAAAGTGCTGGGTTAGATCATGGTGGGACCGTTTTCCAGCAGTGGCAAGCACCGATCCATCTCGCACAGCGGGAGAAAAGCACCGCTGCTGGATTCTTTCCTATTTATTTTTCCTAAACAGAGGGATGAGGAGTGTGAGAGTCGCCTACCAGCAGGATCCTGCAGTTTGCTGGAGCATCCTAAAGAAGGGATGTTTGCTTTCAAGCTCCAAAACCCGTGAGTTGGGACCAGACATATTTTACCACCCTCCCTGTCCTGTCTCGCTGTTTCTGTAAGGACCTTTGGGGTGCCTGCCCAGGTATGCTTCAGGGATCCTGCTGTGGGGTGTAAAGGGCTGGGGATTGTAGGGTGGTACGTGCTGAGGAGGAGGCTGTCTTGTAGGTATTAGATTTGATAATCAGACATTCAGGGTTAGAGCATAAAATGAAATCAGGTGCCTGCTCTGCTCTCATTACCCGTGTAAGTGTGCAGCTGCATGCAGGAACCCTGGGTGCTGGGAAATACTCTGACTTGACCATGGCATCTCCTGTCCAAGCCTGGCGAGAGCTCATCCCTGCAATGGCAGGGGCGTGTGTTTTGGAGAGGGACCAGCGTGATGGAGATGAGGAGCCGAAGGGATGGCTGGTCACCGTGAGGACAGACACCCTTCTGCCCCAGCTGTGCAGCAGGAGACAGTCATCCTCGGCACAACGACGAAGGACTTGGCTGCCTTCCTTTGGGATACATGCCCTTGGGTGGTAGCATGCCATTGGTAACACGTTTCCTGTTGCTTTTTCCCAGCTACCTGTGCCGGTGTCCGAGCGGGCTCAGATGTGCTGGGAAGCACCTCTCCTCGGGATGCTGCCCAGTGACCTGCATATGGTAGGGGTGGAAGAGACAGTCAGTCTGTATTGCTTTGTTTATAAGAACATATTTGCAGTGATTGATGCCTGAGCTGGGGAAGTATGCTTGCAAGTGAGACTTTAAAACATGAATCAAACAATGTTTGGAATACGTACGCTGCTCTGTCAAACATTTCTTGGCGTTTGGAGTCTGCAGAGCCTGCGCTTCCAGAGGTACCAGTGCCTGCACGGAGGTGTCTGGAGGGAAAGCATCCGCCCCGCTGGGAGTATGAGTGCGGGCATCCTTCAGCCTCGGCATCACCTCTGCACCCCGAGGGGCTGCTGGGGTTTGGGCGCGCCGCCACACTGGCCGCG
>NW_010262851.1:3506-5414 GCF_000690775.1 Eurypyga helias
TGCCGAGGGGTGCGTGCGGAGGCGTCCCGTTAAACGCTGTCCATCACGGGACATTCCTTTACGCGACGCTCCTCTCTGCCAAATCATCCCACGGGGCTGCTGAGGAATGAAAGTGGCCCTGGAGGACAATCAGCTTTCAGGCTTCCTTCCCCTCCAGATAACCCGATTGCCCGTGGAGAGAAGAAAGGTCTGGAAGGGGCGGGCTGTATCCAGATGTTCACTGAGAGCATTAAGACCCTCAGCCAGAGGAGCAGATGCTTCAGGTTAAGCCCCTGAGCAGTCCCAGCTGCAGCAGTATTAATGAAGTCTTCAGTTAATTGCTTGCTGAATGCTCTCCCTGATAAGGGCTGGGGTGTTTTACAGGGGCTAGGGAATCTTCTCAAGGTTTCTCTCTGCCTGTCCTGCTTGAGAAGTCCTGTATGGGCATCCTTCCACACCAGCATCACCGCTGCCATACCATCTCCTTTGCCCACAGAGGGATGTGGGTTTCCCAGGTAAGAGAGCTGCCCATACACATTGTGTGTGGGTTGTGGATCTGGCCCAGCATTTTCTGGAACTCTGCTTTTTTTCTGTGTTCATGAGAATGTTACCGCTTCCCATTGCCCATGGGGTGGGGCTGGATGTGGCTTGTCTCAGCAGAACTAGCTGTTGGAATCACTGCCTGCTGTTGGGACTCCTCTGCCCAGCTGCCCCATCCCACATTCTCCAGGTCCCAGGCCCCAAGACAGCCTTGAGCCACATCTCACCCCACCAGAGAGATCCCAGCCCCCTCAGCTGAGGTGGGCGATGCCCTTGGCCCTGGGGATGCGCACACATGACCCGATGGCGCCAGGTGACACACCACCCTTAGAGGATCATCCTTGCCCTGGCAAGCTGTCCTGGTGAGCAGACACCCAAGGTGATGCCAAACCCTCCCTTGCTGGTAAAGGGATTGGTTGAGGGCAGTCTCAGGGGTGTGGGTGCCAGCTGACTGCCATTCACTGGCCATAAATGATGTTTCCAGCCCCGGATGGGGTGAGGGTGTTTAGAACTAAGAGACACCAGCAATTAGGCATCCCTCCAGGATGGGCAGACCTTCTTCCTCCAGGCTCTCTGCCTGCTGCTGCCCGTGGGGACAGTGGGTCTGCCCATCTCATTCCTTCACCCAGCCATTATTCACCTATTTTCCCCAAGAAAACCATTAGAAAGATTTTTTTGATTGATGAAAACCAGAAGGACTCCTGTTCCTCCACCCGAGCACACCACCCTCGTGCGAAGGCTCTTTAACCACGCGCACGGAAAACGCATCCCGCGAGCAGATCCCCTTCTCTCGCTGGTCCGCTTTCGTTGCCTTTTAGCACAAGGGAGATTTATTTGCTCTGCAGGTATTTTTAAAAAGTATTTTCTTTATAGCTGGGCTTCTCCCGCTTAGGCGAGCTCAGGAGATCGTATTTCATGACCTCTCGTGGATCCCCTTTCTGAAGCTCTAATGAACTATGGATGAGTGACCGCGGTAATCCAGTCTGCGCAGGAGCTCATTAAAGTCGCCGAGTCCGTTACCGTAACTAGCTACATCTGATCAGATTACTTCTTTAAACCGCTGATTCCACTGCTGTACAAGAGCCTCACCCCAGCGCAGGCAGCAGAAGCTTTGCTCCGGGCTCGGCGAGTGCCGGGCTCTGGCCTTGTTCACCGTTAACGAGGCACAATTTGATTAACTCCCAGTGCAGAAAAGCCACGGGATTTCCCTTTGCCGCTTTGCTGGGCCTACCCTGGCCGGAGCAGGCAGCTTCGCGTCCCGCTGGAGGCGAACGGCTGCTACAAAGAAATATCTGGCTGTTTTCCAGCTCTCTACAGAGATTTTGGGAGAGGGTTGGCAAGCGGCTGCCCAGGGCCACATCCAGCCCAGGCCTGCGTGAGCAGCACCAG
>NW_010262852.1:0-6929 GCF_000690775.1 Eurypyga helias
CTAGGTGCTTGAGTTCTTCTAAATTCTTCTACTTCAGCAGCAGTAGACCTTCAGCAGGTCCTTTCCCACCTCAGCTATTCCGTGGTTCTAAAATATGTTGATTTAAAATTAATATCTGAGGTAAACTAGAAGAGATTTTTTTTTTTTGGTCTCTCTTTAGTGAACCTGTTCCTTTTAAATTTTGTTTTAGAAAAATGCAAAGAAAATTTCCCATCTTTTTTCCTGAGTTACCTTACCATGCAAGGAAAAATGGAGAAAATGTCCATTCAAAAACAGAAGATACAACAGCAAGCCTAGAAAATGGGCAAGATGCCGCAGAAAGAAATGTGTTTTCCCAAATCACTTGAATTTTGAATTGATGCTTTGTAACTAAAGATAAATATTTTTCATCCTAGGATCTTACTTCACGATTCAGAAGCAAACTGTTCCTGGGTGGTGGTGGCAGCAGCTGTTATCATGGTAGCATCTAGCGTGGGGTTTTAGTTTTAAGGCTCTGCCTTTCAAATACTGAGTATATTCAGAGTTTAATACACATTGCCCTACTGGGCTTGCTCATACGCATTTTTGAGCATCTGCAGGAACTGCCCTTCAAATGCCAGTGTACAGAAACTCGGAAACAAGTAGATATTCTGAAAAAGTCAGGGGAGGTGTATGTGGCCTCTTATATAAAAGTGTAAGCGCTCAAACAGATGTTTGTTTTTCCTCCCTGCTCTAGATATGGCCGATTTTCGGGAAGTGTTTGCCAAAGCGAAGCACATAGCCATTATCACAGGAGCTGGTGTGAGTGCAGAGAGTGGAGTTCCAACCTTCCGAGGGGCTGGAGGTTTCTGGAGAAAGTGGCAAGCCCAGGTACATAGCGGCGGCACGTCTCTGCGCAGCAGTGCTTCTCTTCCCTTCGGGTAGGCGAGTGGGAAAGTTCAGAAGAAGAAGAGAGGGTGGAAGCGCTCCAGGGTGGTAGCTTTGCTGACAGACGTGCCTGCAGCAATTCCCTCTGCGCTGGCGGGGCCGCTTTGTGCAGCTGCAACTTCTGTTGTTTGGGTTATTGGCTGTTTGAGAAACTGATGTTTTCGCAGACAGCTCTGGGTCTTTTACCGACCGCGTTTGCTCGCTGCCCTGCAGCTTAGTGGTTTGCTCCTCTTCTGTTCTCTTGCCTTGTGGGGCCTTTCCTGCTTTAAACTCGTAACAACTTTTGCCAAAATAACAAAGGACAGAACTGACAATACCGACTAGTTGTTTTCTTTTATTCTTAGTTTCTCATAATACTCCTCAAAAATGTTTTAGGAGGCAGGTTCCCTCCCAGTCCAATTCTCCCACAAGAACTGTCTCTCTTGCTGGCGTGTTCTTGCCAGGATTGGGAGCCACTGGAGTGGGAGAGGAGGTGGAAGCAAACACTGAGGGGTGGAGTGGTGCAACAGAGCCCACCAAAATGTGTGAGTAGTGTAGGGGCCTTGAGACTCTGATCCTGCATGGTGCTGCATGTTTCAGGTAATCGTTACACTGTTGGTAACTGCTACCCCAAATGCTGCAATCACTTTTGCTTCCTTTGGGTTTTTTAAGGATAGCATTCCTGACAGATTTGCTGAAGTTAAAAAGGGTCAGAGAGATGAGGTTTTTGAGATGGTTTGAATCAAAAAGATGGTGCATCTTTTCCTTTCAGTGACTGTTACTTCAAACAAAGCATGCATGTGTATAAATGCCTGGTCCTTCTGTATCAGAAATCCTGCACCCAGTGTTTTTGCACCACTGTAATTGGGCACTGAAGCATTAGGCTGAGCTACTCCTTGTTTAAAAAAAGATAAGGCAAAATTAAAATCAGTGTGAAAAGTATAGCTTAGATTTTACCGGCACGTAAAAGACATTAGACTTAGGTTTTGACAATGGCTGTAATTAGGCTTAAGGCAGAAAAGAAATTGCTAGCAGAGAGACTGTATCCACACAATGCCGAGTGCTGTGGCTGCTGTGCAAAAGAGAGTTTTGAATGCTAAAAATCACACACACTGAAATACCTCATCTTCTCTTGTGCTGTACTAAACTCCTGAAGGTTTGGTTGGGCAGCACAGAACAAGGTCTGAGTGTGCTATGTAAGACCATGTACCACACTATCGGTATCAGTGATTTCCTCTTGTCATCCTTACAAGGGCTGTAGAACTACATTCTTGCCAACTACATCTGGTTATAAATAATCTGCTTCTGATATTCTTGTTATGCTGATAGCGGTGTAAATGGCAGTAATCTAGCAGGCTTCATCTGGGGAAGGGATTTTCTTGCCCTTTTATTGGTAGAATGAATTGTTTTGTCTTTTCCAGGAGTTGGCTACTCCAAAGGCTTTTGCGCGAAACCCTTCCCGTGTATGGGAATTTTATCATTACCGCCGGGAATTGATGTTGAGCAAACATCCAAATCCTGCACATATCGCCATTGCAGAGTGTGAAAAGCGACTGAGCAAGCAAGGAAGGAGCGTTGTGGTCATTACTCAGAATATTGATGAGCTACACAGAAAGGCAGGCACAAAGCACCTTTTGGAAATCCATGGTAAGAATCAGCTTACCTGCCAGCCAGAGGCCAGCAAACCTGTGGGGGAGGAGAGCTGGCAGGAGTACTGGGAGAAAAGAAATTTGTCCTAAAAATGATAGTATCTTGCGTGAAGTTACTTGCAATATCGCCCTGTTCTCTTCTGGAAGTTGTTTTGGGTAATTCATAGCCTGCCTTTGTCGTCTGTCTTTTTAAATGGATTCTGACAGTACACAGGAACTGGTTCTCCCTTCCTGATTGCTCAGTTTTGCCTCAGAACGACTTGAACATATGTGGATAGAGACACTTGGCTGATTTTGTGCAGAAAAGGAGGGAAGAATCCACTGAAGACTTGTGCTCTGTGACAGTGGTGGTGCCGCACCCGTATGGCCACCAATAAAAGGTGTATTGGCGAGACAGGTCTCGCCAGCCCTGGTGCTTTCCACTCTGCTACCTGCTGCTCTCCCAGTTCTGTCCTGTCCTCCAGAGCCCCCACCTGTGTAGTCCTTGGCTGCAGGAGAAGGAAGGGGCTGGAAGCAGATGAGATTCCCTTACCTTTCTAAGACCCAGTGGCACTCCGTTTCTCTTCCCTGTAGTTAGCAGCATTCCTTGCTCCCGCCCTCTCTCTCGCAAAGTGCTGGAGGAGCACGAAGCAGGTGCAGTGCACAGGGGTCAGCGGGGCTTTTTGGGTCCAAGGAAATACACAGGTGTGGAGAGACAGAGGGTGAGGAAGCCCTTCTCCGTCCTTTGAGGTGCCCCCACTCCTCCCTTCTCTGCTCCACAGGCCCTGCCGCAGAGCAAAAGTCTCCCAGGACAAAGTCCCATCGGGGTCCTCCAGCACTATGATGCTTCTTAAGTATCACGAAAGGTTTAAGTGGGATTTCCCACTGCTACTTTGTGATCTGGTCAGAGGAAAACTGCACAAATTCTTTTGCAGTTGTGGATCCAAGGGTAAAGCCTTGGGTATAGTTTAATTTTGATTATCCTTATTTTTTACAAAATAGAAACAATTTTAAACTCTTGGTAATACTGCACATCTCTCCACCACATTACTAACTCTGCAAAAGCTTTTGGGGTTCGCAGAAGTTTGCATAAAACAAAATAGTGTTACAACGTTTTGTTTTGTTTTGTTTTTTAAAAAGAAACCATTTTTGGTTTAAGGGGAGAAACAATAAGCAGAAGTCCTCTCCCTCAGTAATATTTTAAATAATGATTTTCCTCTGAAATAGTTACGAGGCTGTGTATTTCTCTTGTCCTGAGCTAGAACAAGGTGCTAAGTCGTAGCTTAGAGGGACTGTTGCCGTTGTTCACCGCGGCCTTCCAGCCGGAAGGGCTGCATCTGCCGTTGCGGGGCCTGGTCTGTGCACAGCGATGCCGCTGTCACCGTGGGTGGCCGAGCAAAGGGTGTGTATGCGCTGTGTGAATAGCGTCCCCTTCGTAATGCTGCCGGGTGTCGGCGCTCGGCTGTTGGGCTCACGCAGTAAGTTACCCACCAGGTACAGTCTGATTCAGTCAGTTAAGGACCTGTTTGTGCAGCCGTGTCTCGGCAGTTGCCTGATCCTCCGTGTTCTCTCTTTGTGCGTTCTAGGTAGTTTATTTAAAACTCGATGCACCAACTGTGGAAACGTGGCTGCAAATTACAAGAGTCCGATATGCCCCGCGTTGGCCGGGAAAGGGTAACATGTCTGCCTTGTACACTCTCGGTATTTTCTGCTTTGTCTGCTGTTCAGTAGGAAAGGAGCCATTTTAGGGGTGTACACAAGTCCAGCCAACCACCCCATTTCCCTCTAGTAGTATTAACGCTTGAATTTTACACAGCTGTTCCGCAACGTGAGTATACTGTGTTCAGTAACCTCAGTGAGAGCCCGCCACACCGCAGGTCCTGGGAATGAGCAAGTGTTAACCTCTAAGTTAGCACCACGTTACAGATGGTTTTAACTAGAACAGTTTGGTCTGAACAGATGGTCTGAAACTATTACGCTGGACATGCACTAATTGTACTCTCTGAGAATGTGTGTTTACTCCCACCCTCTTCACCTTTCAGCTTTTTTATTAAATTGGATGCTTATTCCTTAAATTGGACTGTCATTGTCCGATACATGGATCGTCCTCTTTTGCATCTCTTGAGCACGTAGTAGCTTTTGTCCTTCAACTCGTCAGGAAGAGTCTCACGATGACAGGTCTCAACATACAGATGTGTGAAACCATCAGGAGGGAAGCATCAGTTCCCAAGATTTCTGCAACTTAAGTCGCAGAAAAATCACAGACTTCTGTGACTTAAGTTGCAGAAGCTGCCTTCGGTCTCCTTTTTCTAGGCATCCTCTTCCTTTCAAATAAGGGGGAGTGGGGGAGGACAGGTATAAGCTCAGATTTTTAGGGTTTTTTCCCCCTCTGCCTTTCAGCAGATCTTTAGATAGATAGTTACCTACGTGCTTGATGTGCCTTTGACAGACTGACCAGCTGTGACAGCTGCTTAGGCCTGGGACAATTCTGGACAAATGCCTGCCTGCCCTGAGGGGTATTTTAGGGTTGTAGTAGATGTTGAAGTTGACTGAAGTTGACTAGATTCCTTGACTAGAGAGTGTGCTTTAGAGAATACCAATTTTTTGTTAATGTATAACGTGCGCTTTGTTCCTACGATTGAATATGTTTTTCAATTTTGTAACTTCAGGGCTCCAGACCCCGAAACAGAAGATGCTGCGATTCCTGTTGAAGACCTTCCTCAGTAAGTATGGACCGCTTTGGTTTTTTGCTGTTACGTCACACTTCGTGCATCTCAAAGGCTTGTATTACTCTTCACATAGTTTTGCAAGGGCATGGAGACATTCTACAGGAGAAAAAGGCGTGGGACTTTGCCCCACAGAACTGAGTCTAAATCTAAACCTGATGTTACAGGGGGCACCAGTCAACAGGGGTGTATACCACAAGTTTACCGTGACGCCAAAGGGATCGCATGTTTGTGTACTTGAGCATCAAGCTGAAACATGCCTGAATTCATGGGTTTTGTAGTAAGTAGAGTAGTAGGAGAATTGCAGTAAGAAACTAAGTGCTACACAGTAAATGTTTTCTTACTTTGTAGGTGCTACCCACTGTTGGTCAGTACGTAACTCTGTGCCAGTGTACAGCCGCTGCCGAGTCCCTTGCAGGCACTGAATATGCCACAGCGCTTTTTTATAACGGCCGAAGCTTTGCCTTAGCTAGCTGCAGATGGAAGAAGCCACCCTGGTTTTCATTGGGTTCCTAAGGAAGAGAGGCTGATGTGATGCTTCCGTCTTCCAGTTCACTTTCTCCTTAAAATCCTGTTGCTGTTTTGCAGGTTGAAGCGTCCATGTTGGAAGCATAATGCTGTCCCTTTGTGATTTTTAAACAGGTGTGAGGAGGATGGCTGCAATGGGCTACTCCGCCCCCACGTCGTGTGGTTTGGTGAAACCCTGGATCCCAACATTCTCACGGAGGTTGAGAAGGAGCTTGATATTTGCGACCTCTGCTTGGTAGTGAGTGCCGCTTCTGTTACCTAGCCTGCTGACCGGCAGGGAAGCCACATGGAGGAGGTTGCACCTCCTGGGTGAAGGAGACGCACCTGTACTTCCCTGAGGGAACTAAAAGCCCCCAAGGGAATCTCCAGTGTCAAGTGTGAAACATTAAAAGACCACGAAGTTTGAAAACATACGTATACTACTCAGAAATTAACAGG
Source organism: Eurypyga helias (assembly GCF_000690775.1). Taxonomy (NCBI): domain Eukaryota; kingdom Metazoa; phylum Chordata; class Aves; order Eurypygiformes; family Eurypygidae; genus Eurypyga; species Eurypyga helias. Next base: position 6,206 of record NW_010262852.1, read on the forward strand.
TTGGGCATGTTTGGATCTTGCCCAGCTGGCATCTGCAGCCTCTGTTTAGTGTACATGGGTGTCAGAGGCTCAAGTGTTAGAGGCTAGCCAGTGTCTGAATTTCTCGAACGGTGAGTAACAGGACTGTTTTGATGCTGAGTTAAAACAAGTTACAAAATGTTGCAAGAACGGAGCTAGCCCTTATGGTGTGCTGCTTTTTTGTGAAGCGGTGTACACGCCCTGTAGGTTTTATGCTGCTGACCAAAACACTGTGTACCCTTCACAAAATAATCTCAAGTAACAGAAGGAGTGCCTTGTATTTTTTCCTGAAAGCAGTATGCTGTTTTGTTTCTGGGATTTTTTTTGTTCACCTACAGTTTCAATCTCCAAACAGGCTTCTGTGGGTTGCCAGAGAAACAGTTCCTGCTTCTTACTCTAGGTTAAGGAGCTACATATGCAGTGACACTAAACACAGACACTGATTTGGTTTCATTTCTGTAGGGGTCTTCCAGGCTTTCCTGGTTTTGCAGATCCAGTGTTCCGAGAAGGGCCCTGACCTTGCGGGTTGGTTTGCTTTTGTCCATTTAGCTACTGGCCTGCCTCACTTGTGATTTGTCGTCCTGTCCCTGCAGGTCGGGACCTCCTCTGTGGTGTACCCTGCTGCTATGTTTGCTCCTCAGGTATCTGCCAGAGGAGTGCCAGTTGCAGAATTCAACATGGAAGCCACTCCTGCTACAGACAGATT
>NW_010262853.1:0-8515 GCF_000690775.1 Eurypyga helias
CCCGGCCGCAGGGCCGTGCCCACGCCGCGACCCTCCGTTTCCCTAACAGGGAGGAGGTTGCCAAGAGGCGGGTGGTGACAAGGGGGGATGGAGGATGCTGCGGGACCTTCCCTGGAAATAAACCCCCGACTCGGGGGGGGCAGGCAGGACCGGAGAGGAAGCCGAGCCAGGCGCAGGTTGCTGAGCTCCCCTCCATTGGGCTTGACCTCGCAGCAAGCTTTTCACAGCAAAGTCAGCCCGGGGGTGTTCCTCACCCCGCTCTGCTTTGTATTTCCACCGGCAGGAAGGAGTTAATTCCCCCCCACACACATCCACTGCTCCCGCTCACCCCCCAGGACAGATTTCACACTGTGTCCAGGTCAGCCAAGAAAAGGGGAGGAAATGGAGAACAGCGGAATGATTAATTCTACCTGCTTTTCCCATGAGCGATCACCTGCTTTCGGGGTCATGAATAGCAGGTAGCTCTCCCCGTCTCCAGCTCTGAGAGGCTCATTTGTTTGGTGACAGCTGAGTGACAAGACCTGAAATCTGAGCCCTCAACTTTGCCTGATGTGTGGATAAAACCCTGGATGTTCCCTCAAACATTTCAGGAAATGAAAGTTGTAACGCGATCCCTTGCGCGCCCACATCTCCCCCAGCAACACACAAAAGCTCAAAGGAACCTTCTCGTATTAAATTCAGCCTGGAGAGGATGGAAGGAAAATGGAGAGCAGGCTGAGAAAGCTGGAACTGGCAGGCTTTTCTTCAGCACTTATTGGAAATGTCTGTCCAAAGCAGGGATTTAGAAAGGTCACCTCTACCGTAAGCGTCTTTTCCTCCGTCGGAGGGGCAGCCCGCTTCCCCAGCCTGACTCCACTTTGGGGGCAGCCCAGAGGGGCATAGGGGGGGTTTACACTTAGATTTCCTGAGCAGGAAATTTGGTGTATAAAAACAAATGCCCAAGGAGAAAGCCAGACCCAGCTCCTCTCTCCTCATTTCATTTCCCGGGTCACGTTGAGCCAGCGTTGTCCCAGGCATGAGCCGCACGCCTGCTCTGCTCCCGGCTGGCTCCTCTTCCCCGCCGGCCCCCAGCCCCGCAGAGGGGCAGGTATGGCCCCGCTCTTGGCCCCCACGACCCAGGGCCACGTGCTGGCAAGTCATCCACAGGGGCTGGCGGTGAAGAGCGGATGCTCGCTCAGCCAATGGGTTGAAATGCCACGTTTCCAGGCCTGGCTCCCTAAAGCCAGCGCATCCCCAGCGGCAAATGCCCGGAGCCCGGAGCAGCGAGGGGGTTTAGGAGACCTTTGTGCCCGACGTTTGTGCAAACCAGGCACACTCAGCCAGACGTTGGAGCTTCGTTCTGAGCACATGGGTTTGGAAACATCGGCACAGGATCAAGGCAGGGTGTGTGGGACAGGCGGGGTAGGGCCCAGCATCTGCACTGACCCTCTCCCAGGTAGATGGTTTTATCGAGCTGCCTGTCACTCTGCGGCCAGCAGCTGCTCACGCTGTTACTCAGCCTGAAGATAAAGCAATATTTAACAATTGTTTAGCTCTTTCTGAAGTGCTTCAGACTTTGCAGGCCCGTTAAGAAAACAGCACATGCCCCGAGATAACTCTTCACCTCTGCAGTTCTCCCTTACTCCTGCTTTTCTCCAGTGAGCAGCTCACAGGCATGGCACAGGCGCAGGTGGAAAACCTCCCTGTCCGCCTGCCCGGTACGCTTTGCCATTGGTAATTTTGCATCCAAGGAAGGGCTCGCTATGGAGTGACGCTGCGGGGGGCTGCAGGTGCTCTAACCTGCTCGATACACGTGGATGTTGTTAGCAGCAACAGGAGCAGTAAAGGTACCGCCAACAGCGTGCTGCATGCAGCAATCCCTCTCCCAGTGTGGATTTTGCAGTTCCTACTGGGGCTGAAACCACCAGATTTTCCGAGGGCACCAGGTGCTGTGTGGGGAGAGCCGGGGTGACAGAGGCCGGATCTACAGGAGCTTTGGTTCAGCTCAAGCGTACAAGGTAACCTGAGACACTGTCATCTTTCCCAACTGGACGTGGACACAATTTTAAATATGGAAATGGAGGAAAATTTGCTTTAATCTTCAGACAGGGAGAAGGAATTACCAGGCTTCCCAGAGATTATCAGTTCCCCACTGCCCCAACAGCAGCCTGATGCAGGCTGGAAGGAGGGTGCCAGGCTGAACCCCCAGCCGTGCCCATGCCACCCCATCTTCCAGCTGGACTTGTCACCAAGTGCAGGAACATTTCCTCTCTCCCGGGCGTCTCTAGCGTTTGATCCCACCTCCCCAAAACTTAAATTGAGGTTGAACTTTCTCTGGAGCACACAATCCCAATCCTAGTAATGAGGTTAAAGAGGCAGATTTAGTTCAATTACAATTTCCTGTTTTCACTTGTCTAATGCTTCCGGAAAATGCCTCCACGGGCGGTGTGACTCCTTCCCATCTCTGCCTCGGCTTCTCATCCATAGCCTGGTTCTGCAGGGATCAGGGCTACTTTGGTACGGCGCTGTACCTGCTCAGACTCCGACGGTTTTCAGCCACGATAGGAAGGGGGTAGAAAACCCTCACGCCTGCTTCTCAGGATGCAATAAAGGGGGAAAAGTCTCTTTTTCTGACTCGAGGCTGGAAAAGCTTTTAAGCTGGTAGCTGGCGCGTGTGTCCGCCCTGTTTTACAGGAGGGGGAACTGAGACTCAGGGAGATGACAGACCTGCTGAAGGTCAGAGCAAGGGCAGATGACGAAGCGGGGAGGGCGGCTGCCCTGCGCCGGCGGCTGGTGCTCCGTGTGCCCACGCTGCCTGCCTTTATAGTCCCCATAATACGTCGCCGCTGCTTATCATTATGTAATGTAATATTCCTAATAATACAAGACAAAACCAATTGACTAAAAAACAATGCCAAATGAGGCCTGTGGCTAACACCCCCTGAAGGAATTGTCTCTTTTCTAGAATTGAAAATAAAATGAACCCAAGCAAATTAGAAACAACTGAAAAATGAAATCACATCTGCAAACCATCAGGGAGCTTCTCCTGATCCCCGAAGGATGCCTGTAGTGCCCCCCTCACTCTCGCTGCCCGGTATGGGGTGGTGGGTGTCCCGGGGACCTGCAGCACCGCTCGTGCAGGCACGGGAGGGGTTTTGCGGCAGTGCCAGGGCTGCGGATGGGCATGGCTTCGGCATGTGCTTCGTTCAATGGAAGAGCTGCGTCACGCTAGAACAAATCAGAGATGTGTTTAGGGAATTAAGATCTTCCTATGCCTAATCTCCCAGAGCCGGCAAGGAAGCAGGAAGAGAAAGAGCACAGGAGGGAGGGAGCACCAGTTTAAAAACTGTTGTTCCCTTCCTAGGAGCCTTCCGGGGTTGGGCAGAGGTGCTGGCATGAAGGAGCCACAGAACTTGCCCAAGTGCTTGGCCACGGGCTGCTTGGTTCCCCATAGCCAGAGGCTGCCTCTGCCCACCCCGGCAGGGCTTTGCCTGTGTTGCTCTTCAGCAGAACCGAAGGGAGCAGGAGCTGGGAAGGGTGCAGGCTCAGCCATGCTCAGCTGGTGGGGTCACTTCTGTCCCCTGGCGTGGTGGCTTCCAACCCCGTTGTCACACCAAACTGTTGGGTTGTGCCATGTGCTCTTGGTGGCGGAGCTGCGGTGGGGATGCCCTGCTCCTCGGAGTGTTTGGCGGCTGTTGGGTGCACGGTGGGGGAAAGCACATGGTGGTTTCATGCTGCTGGGAGGGCTCAGGCGGGGATGTACATCCCTGTGGGTGGGAGGGATGCTGAGGCTTGAGCCATGAGGAATCTCTGTGGGCAGAAGTGCCTCTCAAGTCAGTGTCTCCAAAGGACTAGGAGGTGCTTGACAGGGAGGTGGGATTATTTACTGGGGGGAAGAGCACAGGCAAAGGACACAGGGATGCTGGAGTTATGTGGTCCCCAGGACACATGGTGCCTAATGAACTGAACATGTTGGCCAAGAAGCTGATGCCACCTTGGGCTGTACCAGCCGCTCCTATTACCTGTGTGTGTGGGATCTGCTTCTGAGGCCTCCGGGTCCAAAGGGCAACTTGGATGAGGTTCAGAGAGCCCCCAGGAGAGCAGGGGCAAAGCAGGGCATGGGGAGAGGGAGCCTCTTGTCCTGAGACCCCCACCTCTGCTCTGCCTCTGAGCTCCCCACCCACAGCAGGGCTTGGGCTGAAGGAAACCTTTCAGCAAAGGGGCTTTGGGGCTCTGCCACTGGCCCACTTGGCTGTCACAAGCCCATGGGAACTTGGTAGTGGGGTGGTGGGGGACAGCGGTGCAGCCAAAGCCCATGACAGTCATGGATGGTCAGCAGCTGGTCACTCCCACTGCCCCACTCTGGCCTGCACCCACTCATTACCTAACTTAAACCTAAAAGGGAGGAGTATCAACCCTCTGCAAAGTCTGTGATGACTTTCTGGGAGACGTTTAGAAGGCTTGACCTGGGCCCATGGCACACCAGATGTCCAACCTTCTCATCACAGTGGTCCCTTCTGTTTCACGGGTGTGTCAAATCCGCTAATCTATCCTAGAGGAGGGAAGAAGTGATGTTACATGATCTGAAGGCATCAGTACAAGGGAGTTTTCTTAAAATTCTCTAAACCAGGAGAAGCGACAGAAGAAGAGCTGTCACCTGAAAGCTGCGAATAGGACTGAGACACAAGGTTTTCCCACAGTGAAGGTAATCCAACATCTAGGGAGTTCAATATGCGCGTAGTGGCTCCCACACCACCGCAGGGTTAACTTCAAACCTAGAATGCTTTCCAAAGGACACGCTCTGACTTGCGCGGTGACTTTTTGTGCCAGGTCCCAGTGACGTCTCTGAGCTACAGCATGGAGGTCGCATGGGTGCCTTGTTGCCACGTCCCCTTGGGTGGCACACGAAGGGACCACCCTGGGAGAGGAGCATTGTACAGCACGGAATGGGACCCCCATGTCAGTGCCAGCTGCAGCACATGCTGTCCTTGAGTGCCCGAATCTCTGAGTCTGCACCCACTGGTGTTTCTCGGGGTGATGTTTTGGGGGCTTTGCTTTGCTCAGGATGCCCCTGCCCTCACCCCCTCTTCTGCCAGGGTTACGTAGCCACAGCTATTTGCTGATGGCCTCCGCGGAAACAGTATATCCTGCCTTTGCAATTGGAGACGAGGTGCCCACGCAGTTGCCAGATTTGAAAGAGGAGCTGGCAGAAGAGGAAGAAGACAAAACGGGTGCACGGAGAGAAGGGGAATCACATCCATCCCAAATTGGGACCCATTTCATCCTTGCACAGAGAAGAACCATAGTGGGATGGAGAAAAAAAGCCCTATTTACAAGAAACCTCTCAAGGCAACAAGTAAGCGGCTGAGGGCCGAGGGCAGATTTAAATTGAACCTCCTGCCCAGTGATCCATGAGGCAGGCTTGGCTGCTCAAACAATGAGCCGGGAAAGAAAGCTGAAATGATGGTCACCAGGAGAACCTGAAACCCGCTGTGGGGAAAACAAATAAATACAGCGAGAGGAGCCTTCCCCATCCCAGCTGAGGCAATCTGTGCTTATGCAACCCTACCCGAAGGCTCCCTATCTCTGTGTACAATCTGGGCTGATAAGATTGTTCTCCGCTGAAAATCAAAACCACAGGGATTCCAGGCAGCTCAGCCGGAGTCAGATTGTCCACCTGAACACCGGGGCACTTTCATGTGGAAAAATAATCGCAGGGTTATTTTGCTGAAATAAGGAAAGACAGAGGGAGAGGAAAGGCCCTTGGCTGGTTTGGAGGAGAGAGCTGCTCCAGTGCTGGATGCGTGTGGCGTGTCAGGGATGCCAGTGAAGGGCACCATCCTGAGGGCTAGATGTCCCCATGGGCTGAAAATTGCTGCCTGAAGCCCTGTCATAGAAAAGCAATAGGGTCTTGCCCAAAGCTGACTGTTTTTTAGTGAAAATTCCTTCTTTTAGGGCCTGGGGACGTGCGATTGGCAGCCCTGGTACAATGAGCCCGCAAACAAGAGCCAGGCGAGTGATGGTGGAAGCAATCGCCGCCAGCGAGATGTAGGCCACTTTTAGCATTGTTTGGGTGGAACAGCATCTGATTAACACCTACATCGAATGGGAGACAGAACACACAATCATATACGTATACATGTACATATAGAGATAAATGCACTTGATAGAGCCACTCTGTAGAACAACTCACCTCAGAAGCCATTCCGATGAACAAGACATACAGGATTAGATCTGTGTTTGCAGCTATAAAGTAGACATTGGGTGTTTTTTTGTCTATTGTAGTTGAAAAAGCTGTGGTTTGGGGCATGTGCCACAGTGCCTGGCTGATCAGATCCCTCCTGCTCTGAATGACAGACCAGTCTTTCTCTCAAGACAAAACTTGCTATCAAATCCTGTCCAGGAAAAGTTGTTATTTGGGAAAAATAGCAGCAAGGGATTGCTTGGTGATGCTGGAGGTGGAATCTCCTTCCACAGAGATGGGAATGGGATGATTGGATCCTGAACCTTGAGGCAGAAGCAGGAGCTTAAATGTGCACCTAAAACAGCATTTGCATGTATTTTGTGCCTTTAGCGCCAAGTGCCAAGTACCGACCATTCATGAGTTTTAAATGCTGCCGGTGAATATGGATAGCGGAATGTCCACCGGGGTATTGGATGAGACCGGCTGGGGAGCTGGTATCCCAGCCCCTGAGAGATCCCTAAACCAGGGACAAATAGACACCCTACTGAAAAGCAGTTTTGAGCACTGTGTCTCCTCCTACAGCCCTTGCACACTTGTTGCAGCTTCGTAATTGGCATTTTCCTGGGGAATTTGTGTCTGATTTTGTGTCTCTCCCTGCTGCAGGAAAAACCACGTGAGCAAGAAGGGGATTAACTCAAGTGGGGTCCAACAACTGGGGAGGGCTGGCCTGGACACGCGGACTTGTCACCTCAACTTCCCCTGCTCTAACATCCCTCCAGTTGCAGCAATCCTGCTGTAAAAAAGCAAGCTGTGTAAAACTGTGTTTGCAGATGGAATATATCCCTCTAATCTTGCAGAGGTACCATGTTCCCACAGCCGCTGCTGGCCCACGGATGGCTGAGCAGGCAGTGCTGTAATAGTGTACACACAGAGGCCCACACAGAGTTATTTGGGTGACTGTGACAAGAAACACAGCCCTTGATCCTGCCCGTGGGCAGCGCATGCTGCAGCAGCCATCCTTCTCCAGGGCTTGGTGTTCCTGGCAAAGCTTATGTGAAATAAAAATGCCTATAATTTTCTAAAATTCCTTAATCCTGCTTATTTTCTCCCTTTCCCCGAGAGATCGGAAGCCGCAGTGGTCTCCTCGAGCCCACCCACTAATTACAAGACATGAGCTCAACCAACTGCCGGCCAGAAACAACATCATGAGACCAAACACCACTAACCAGCACTGAACGCTGGCAGCAAACTGCTTGAAAGCAAGTCATGAAGAGCTGGGCAGTAATACACCAGCCCAATCAAAGAAAGAAAGAAGGAAAACCAGGCTTTTTTCCTTCCTCCTGCGGCCATTCTGACTTCTCCTGGGCTACCAAGCAGCTACTGCGATGTCTGAGTCCTGCTTGTCTGTCTCACCCCAGGATGCTTTCTTAGGTCTCTCTTCTTTATCTACCCACCAGTTTTTTTTTCCAAATTTGACCCGATTATCTTTTAAATTTGCTTGAAAAAGTCATCCCCTTCAGCAGTGCCAGGGAGAATGGGAGTTTCTAGCAGGAGGGTGGCATTTAGCAGAAAAAAATCTTCTCTCCGGAGAAATCAGATCAGACAGAGCCCCGAGGAAGCCAAGCTAAAAATAAAGCCTGAACTCTCCGAGCGGTAGCGGATGGAAGAGGCTATGGTGCATCCCTGGTTGTATTCTTAGCAGGCACAACTGGAGGGACTGGTATAAATTTGAAGCATGGATCAGTATAATTCACGGAAAAGGGTTGTTTTTTGTAAAATGTCGTGTTTGTTGTTTTGTAAAATGCTGTGTTCACATTCGTGCTTTTGCAGCAACTTGGGTTCCTTCCCTAAGTCGCCCTGCTCTGCAGTGGCTGGGGGTTGCATCTTGCGGGGTACCTTGATTTTTTGGACTGTTTGCCTTCTCCTGCTTTCCCTCTTTGCCAGCAACAGGCATGTTCAGCCTCTTGCCCCCCCCAAAGCGAGTCCCATTGCCCCCGGAGTGAGGAGGGGGCTTCTCTCCGGCAGGTTGTCTCCCTGTGCTCACCCAGCACACGGTTTCCCAGACCATCCTGCTCTGGTGCTGCGCTCGGGATGATATCCCAAGCTCTTCTGCTCTGTGAAACGTGGAATCACGAGGGTTGGAGGGGTCCCACGCGGGGGGTGCGCCCGGGAGTGTAGGGGGTCTGCTCTGCCTCGTCCTTGGTGTGCGAGTGGGAGCGTGGGAGTGAGAGTGGGAGTGTGGGAGTGGGAGTGTGGGAGTGGGAATGTGGGAGCTGGATGGCGCAGGCCGGCATCTCCCGCGGCGGCTGCGGCGCGTTCCCGGGGCTGCAGTGCCACCTGCTGTCACCGCCG